>NW_020797893.1:540773-723328 GCF_003369625.1 Aspergillus mulundensis | reverse complement strand
GAGGTGCAGTGAGCTGTCATATTTTGCGACATGATACATTCGATAGTTGGAGGCTGGCTGGATGGATGTCCCTTGTAGGGCAGGCTAGGGTTGGTTGGCAGGGAAAGAAAAATCGAGCTGAAACGGGACACGCCCTGTTTACCCTATTATTGACATTGTTCATGTAGGTCAGCCCTTTGGGTCCCGATTCCTGTCTGTGCGGGAAAATTCTGTAGATTTAATGTTATTTTTTTGGTTGAGGTTTTGAAAGGCCCATCGGGTACGCGGATGATGACGGTCCAGCACCAGACTGTTGGACTCTTTGAGCATAAGATGAGACTGATGAGAATTACTTGCAGGATCTTGTAGTAGAGTTCCAGTAAACAAGTACTATGCAGTAGATAGTTTACGGAGCACACGCTTTTGTAAGCCTGTACTCCGTAGTTGGTTAGCGATGGTTCTATGGAGACGCTTATCGATCAAGACGCAAGTGGGCTATGATGCCATGATCCATCTCCTCCGTCATACTCCTCACTCTAGCCTCGTTTCTTTTTCCCCTCCTCTGCTGCTGCAGCTTTTTGGTAGTTTGTGCCTTGAATCTCCTCTTTCATTGGCTGTCGCTCCAGCCTTTTAGTTGCTGTTCCAACCATGTCTTTCCGGTCCAGCCGTTAGGTTGGGTGATTGATGAAAAAAAAGGCCTGACTGGGTCGATGCCTGCCTGCTTACCAGTCCCAGTCAGTCCCAGTACTTATTGGGCTTATGCAGCCTACGTATGCCATGTTGCTGGCTCTCTTCTTTCCTTCTTTCTTCTCTCTCTTCGCGGTTTGAGAACTGTATCTACTGTCACCTGTTTTCTGCGATATACTTGGCGACGCATCATACATCATCATCATTATCGTCTGCAGAGTACATATATATTGGTCGCCGCAACAACATCTTGATCAAGGGATATTTAAATCTAATCCGAGAAGATCCGGAAAGCCATCTTACAGTGTAAGTAGTCCGCAGTCTGGTCCTTGGTTACTTCCCCGAATCCCCAGAAGAGCCTGCTTGGGCTCCGCGGTTCCAACTTCCCTCTTCTTTCGCCACTCGTCTGACCTCCCCGCAGGACTCAGGAAACCTGCTTCAGTTCATCGGTTAAAGCGAGTATCAGTCCGAGAAATAGTTCCTTATTCCCAGTCAGCCGAGTGGGTTATCTTGCGCTTGCATTCCAGCGTCAGGCGTGCATTCTTCGGCTTTGGCAGCGAACACCTGCGCCGGGACCCATCCTGCGTTCATAGGCGCATTTGCACCTCACAGCTGAAGGCCTGCTGTTTCCGGCGGTTCCGATTTCAACCAGCCTAGCATTTGCATATATAGCGCTCAGCCGCCTCTCTCGTCATCGACTATTCCAATCGTGATTCCCGCCATCGCCGTCGTCGCCGGCGGGAGCTGCTCCAACAAACGAAATGGCTCCCTCGCTCTGGGAAAGAACAAAGGGGACTTCCAAAAAGGGCTTCGATAAGGCATGGCATGCGTTGGACAAGCTGGGGGATCCCGTTAATCGACTGTCGAACCGTGTCGGCGCCGAGGCCTTCTGGCCCATGACCATCGATAAGGAAAGCGACAAGGCGGCTCGGATCCTGCGGAGCTTCTGCAAAGATGGCTTCTATGCCGACGCAGAGTCGGATCGACAGAGCGCTGATAGTCATATCAACAAGGAAACCGGCAAAATCGATAAACCCAAAGGCAAGCAGCGGGTAATAAAGAAGATTCCTACCGAGGTCATACAGAAGGCCAAGGGCTTAGCGATCTTCACAACCATGCGAACTGGTCTATGGCTCAGTGGCTCCGGTGGTAGTGGTGTCCTTCTAGCTCGGATTCCCGAAACAGGTGAATGGAGTCCGCCTTCCGGTATCATGCTACACACTGCAGGTATTGGGTTTTTGGCCGGCATCGACATCTACGACTGCGTGGTCGTCATCAACACCTACGAAGCTCTGGAGGCATTCAAGAAGGTTCGCTGTACATTGGGTGGCGAGGTTAGTGCTTCGGCTGGCCCGGTTGGAATGGGAGGAGTGCTCGATTCGGAAGTCCACAAGAGGCAAGCTCCGATCTGGACCTATATGAAGAGCCGAGGGCTGTATGCTGGTGTCCAAGTGGACGGCACTATAATCATTGAGCGTACCGACGAGAACGAACGATTCTATGGTGAACGCATTTCCGTCACCGACATTTTGGCCGGTAAAGCCAAACATCCGCCTGCGTCTATTGAACCCCTACTGCAAACAATAAAGGCCGCCCAAGGCGATACAGATGTGAAGGAGGATCTCATCCCGCCTCCGGGCGAGACCCCTGGAGACGTGGATCTAGAGCAGCCCGCAATGTTCGGCGTTCCAGATCCAGAGGATCCTGATCCATTTGGGGTCAAGGCACTGGAAGCCGAAGGTCTCTTCATCCGCGAAGCCGGTTCCAAAACCCGACCAAGCCATGAAGCTTTTGAGTTTAAGCCAAACCCAGGAAGTCCCATTTACGCGTCTTTCCGGCGAAGTACAGAAAGTTCGCGACGCAACAGTTGGCGAACCAGTGTTCAAAGTTACGTGAGTGTAGACAGAGGCACTCAAACATTTGACGAACCCTTGTCTGCTCCGACCTCTATTAGTCGTGCATCCTCACGGAGCAATCGCGACTTTTCTGAGCCAAAGGCGTCTCCGTCTGAACACGACGAGGCTCGCTGGGACTCTGTTATTCCCGAGCACCATGAGACGAGCTTCCGCAGTCAGGACGATGGCGTGCTGGACAAATTTATCAACGATGAAGATCTAAAGGTGCACGAAGTCAGTAGTGCCAGGATTTCGAGACGTGACAGCGCTTCCAGTTCCAATCCTCCCCTGACCGTGGATGTTCCCGCAGCGCCTATTGAGGTCAAACGCCAGTCCCCTACTTTTACCCGTGCTCGTCTCGTTACCATACCTAAAAGGCAACCTCCTTCTCTCCCACCTCGGAACCCTCAGCGAGCGTCGACAGCGTCAGCGTCCACGCCAGTTTCTCCGAACCCTTATGCATCCTCAGATGACAACCGCTCTGTCAGCTCCATCTCGACCCGAGCATCTGTCAGTGGACTTGCTGCTTTGACGGACAACACCAAGAAAGACCTCAATGCCATCACATCGCCAACCGAGTCAAACAAAGCATTGTCGATCAAAGATGACGATTTCCACTCCGTTTCTAGCGTGCAGTCATCGGATCCAGTAGCGGGAAACGGCCTCAGCACAGATGAGGCATCCAGCCCGAAGACTCGACCGGTCACAATGGGCCTTCCCTCCGCTGCTACCGAGTCTGAAGCCAAGACAGCCTCGCAAGATGGAGTTGCAACAACTACAACACGTTAAACATACAAGCCTACCGTCAGCCCTAATTCCTGTTCCGACATTCTTCGATACCCTGTCTTCTGCTCTTCTACTTTAATTCCAGCTTTGTTGTATATATACGCTTCAGCTTGGCATTACTATACCTCTGTGCTGAAGCTTTGTGGCGGCAACTCTCAACTTCTTCAGCGATGTCTTTTTATTGTCAGCATTATTTGCATTGTTTTACAGCGTTGGGGCGTTGGCGGATGCTGGGAAATAGCATGGGCAAACTTCTTGGTCGGCGAATCTGCTTGAACTGGTTAGATTGTATGATAGCGCATTCTTGTCTGAGTTATATATCTATTAAGTTGTATGATTCAGCTACTTCCTACTTCCTACTTCGCATGATCTGGTAGTATTGGCCGACTACCTAAGGTTTGGCTGTTTCGGAACCGACCCCAAGGTAGACTAGACTCAAGAGTCGACCAGTCGAGGCCCGAGAGCGATAAATGGCAATCAATTTCTTGATCATCAAAAGTAATCACAGTTACACGGAAACTCGAGATAGCCAGCGCCAAGCGTCCTTGGAGAAGCTTAGGGCCAGTCGTCGCTGCTCCACGGTTACATTGATCGACAGCCTCTCCGGCTCCCGCTGCTTATTGACTCCCTATTGCGTCCGCTCAATCGATTGCCTCGCGGGGAAGGTGCAGAGATAAAACCATGGATATCCCCGTCAACGAATCTGCCCTATCGACTCTGATTTCAAATTGGGCTGCGCGGGTGCTGCCGAGTCTCTCAATGCCCTCGCTGACATCGGCTGTTGCGCTCTCCGCGGGCCTGGTCAACCTGGTTGCCGGCCAATATTTCCCTCCTGTTACCACCGACGGCGCCAAGGTCATTCACTCCAAGCACCAAGAGGGTGTCAGGATTTCTTACAAAGAGGTATGGCCCATGGTCACCATTCGCAACTCGAGGTCTAACCGCTGGTAGCCTGGAATCTGCGAGACAACTCCGGGTGTAAAATCCTATTCGGGTTATGTCCATCTACCCGCAGGCACACTAAATGACCTCGGCTTGGATCAAGATTATCCCATTAATTCCTTCTTCTGGTTCTTCGAGTCCCGTAATGATCCCGTCAACGCGCCGTTGTCGATATGGATGAACGGCGGCCCGGGAAGTTCGTCCATGATCGGCCTCATGCAGGAGAATGGACCATGCCGTGTCAACATGGACTCCAACTCTACGGAGCTGAACCCCTGGTCATGGAACAATTACGTCAATATGCTCTACATCGACCAGCCGAATCAGGTTGGTTTCAGCTACGATGTGCCCACTAACGGAACATATGATCAGTTGACGGGAGTTCGTGACGTCTCGGGGTGGACGACCGTCCCGGAACAGAACAACACGTTCTATGTGGGCACGTTTCCCAGTCTGAACGCCTCATCCACGGCCAACACTACTCAGAACGCAGCCCGCGCTCTTTGGGCCTTTGCGCAGACCTGGTTTACGGAGTTTCCGGCTTACAAACCCCATGATGACCGGGTCAGTATCTGGACCGAGTCTTATGGAGGCCGCTATGGCCCCTCGTTCACTGCCTTTTTCCAGGAGCAGAACGAGAAGATTGCTAATGGCTCGCTTACCTCGGCGGGGGAATCTCACTATATCCATCTCGATACACTCGGAATCATCAATGGATGTATTGATCTGCTTGTGCAGTCTCCGTCGTACCCCGAGATAGCATACAACAACACGTACGGCATCGAAGCAATCAACGAAACTATCTATGATTTCGCGATGAATGCCTGGAGCAAGCCGGGCGGCTGCAGGGATCAGATCATCAGATGCCGCGAACTTGCTGCTGAGGGCGATCCTTACATGTATGGCAACAACAGGACGGTAAATGCTGCCTGTTCAGCAGCGGACAGCTACTGCGGTAACAACGTGGAAGGCCCGTACCCTCTGTTCTCAGGTCGAGGATACTACGACATTGCTCATTTCGACCCTGACCCTTTCCCTCCACCATACTACTTGGGCTATTTGAGTCAGCACTGGGTGCAAGAAGCCCTTGGTGTCCCTATTAACTTTACAGAGTCGGTTGACAGCGTTTACGCTGGGTTTAGTTACACCGGCGACTACCCACGATCCGATGTTCGTGGCTATCTGGAGGACATAGCATATGTGCTCGACTCGGGCATCAAGGTGGCCCTCGTTTACGGCGATCGGGACTATGCCTGTCCCTGGAACGGCGGCGAGCAGGTGAGTCTGCAGGTTGAGTACAGCGATGCAGACAAGTTCCGCGCTGCTGGGTACGCACCACTACGGACCAATTCCTCGTACGTCGGCGGTCTTGTACGCCAGCATGGAAACTTCTCCTTCACCCGGGTCTACCAGGCCGGTCACGAAGTACCTGCGTATCAGCCCGAGACTGCGTACGAAATCTTTCATCGAGCCATGTTCAACCGTGACATCGCGACCGGAAAGATCTCGACAGCTCAAAATGGCACATATTCCACCACGGGCCCCTCTTCGACATGGAATGTCACCAACACCGTCCCGGATAGCCCGGCGCCGACTTGCTACATCCTCTCTCTGGGGTCGTATTGCACCGATGAGCAGATCGCGAGCGTGGCGAACGGGACTGCGCTGATCAAGGATTATATCGTGGTGGACGAGAGTGCTCCTTAGCCATGTCTAGGTTCAGGACGTGGTTCTTCGCGTATGTATACCGAGCTGTCTGTGGATTATGCATGTAGATAAATGTCGGTGACCAATGGTACACCAATTGAAATGAAACAGGACTGGATGACCTGGAGTGCAGTGGATCTTGGCTAGCCAGGCCTATCCGTAACAGGCAATCTGAGGTTGTAGCGCGGCCACTTTCAGGCACCCTTGGCCATTGTCGACTCCCAATCTCGCCCAATATATTATTGCCAGTGCACAACCTTCGTCAAGACACCTCTGCTTCTGTTTATTGCAACTTGATATATTCTCAAACCAATCAGTGTCACCCCACGAGCTCAGTGGTGGAAGATTCTGGAATCTTCGATTGGTTGGCTACCGTCAACGTCACACGTCACGTCTGGGGCTCTTTCAGATCGTCCTGCCGTCACTCAAGGCACCATCTGACACTGCCTGATCCTATATATCAACATTCCTCGTCCTGCTGGCGTGCGTTTGCTCGAACGTGCCCTAACTTTGGCAGTTTACTGCGCAATTCGACCTGACTTATACCACCGACAGCTCCCCGCACTGCACCTTGCCGAACCTTCTACGTCATTCGAGTTCCCCTCAAAGAGTCTTTATTATCTACACCCTTCTTTGACAGCACACATTCGCGCCATTTCTAACCTGGAGAATTAATTGGGTCCTCTTCTTGCTTACCAACAACCCAAACCCAATTCGAACACACACATACACACCAATACCATGGTTGCAGAAACAAAACTATACGATGCGCTCGGGATCAAGCCCGATGCTGCGCAGGACGACATCAAAAAGGCCTACCGCAAGGCTGCATTGAAATACCATCCGGATAAGAACAAGGATGATGCCAAAGCTGCGGATAAGTTTAAAGGTACGTTTATTTATTCCCCGCACCTTGGTCTATGCTTGCCGGTCATTGCTAATACTCGCTATCCACAGAGGTTTCCCAAGCCTACGAAGTCCTCTCCGACCCAGAAAAACGCAAAGTCTACGACCAATTCGGCCTCGAATACCTCCTCCGCGGCGGTCCCCCACCAACATCCGGCGGCGGCGGCGGCGCCAACCCCTTCGAAGGGGGAGGCGGAATGCCCGGTGGATTCTCCTTCGGCGGCATGCCCAGCGGCGGCACACGCACATTCCACTTCTCGACGCGACCTGGCGGCGGCGGTAGCAGCGGCTTCCAGTTCAGTTCCGCCGATGATATCTTCCGGAACTTCGCCAAGGGCGCTGGTGGCGGAATGGGCTTCGGGGAAGACGAAGACCTCTTTTCCATGCTCGGCGGCGGTCTAGGTGGTGGGCGCAGCGGGGGTCCGCGGTTCCGCAGCACCCGTGGGACGAGCGGTGGTGCTGGGACCGGCTTCCCACGACAGTCTTCACAGCGGGCGCCGACGCCTGAGCCGACCGTTATCGAGAAGCAGTTGCCGTTGACGCTGGAGGAGATCATGAGCGGGTGCACGAAAAAGGTTACCGTCAAGAGCAAGACGTTTGATGCGAGTGGGAAGCGCACCGTGCAGGATGTTACGCTCGAAGCGAATATTAAGCCTGGGTTGCGGACGGGCTCGAAAATCAAGTACCGCGGTGTTGGAGACCAGGAGGAAGGTGGGCGGCAGGACGTGCATCTCATTGTGACGGAGGTAAGATAGCTCCTCGATCCCTGGCCTACGATGGAATATAGTACTAACTCCTCTACAGAAAGAGCACCCCAATTTCAAGCGCCACGGCGACAACCTCATCACGACTGTCGACCTCTCCCTCAAGGAAGCCCTAACAGGCTGGAACCGCATCGTACGCACCATCGACGGCAAATCAATCAAGGTTGCGAAGCCCGGGCCCACGCCGCCCGGCTACGAGGAGAGATTCCCTGGTCTCGGCATGACGATCTCGAAAAAGCCCAGCGAACGTGGCGATCTTCTTGTGCGCGTTAATGTCGAATTCCCGAAGACGCTGTCGAGCAATGCCAAGGAGGTGCTGAAGGATGTTCTTCCTTGAGCTCAATCTCTGCTCAGTCCTTGCTGCTCTTTATTATTTCACTTTGGGTACATCACATATACCTCTTTTTCAGCATTGTTGGCTTGGCGTTTGGGTGAATGGCGAATCTCTTGAACAGTGGGTTGCTGAGGGCTGTTCTTCTGTTACCTTATTTCTTTTGAGCCCATGATGAATGACAATGATCATAATGTGAGCCCTTCAGCACTACATATTTAGCCCTGTTCTGTCCTCAGTTGTTATAAAAGAACGGTCAGATAATGTATCTTCATTCTTATCTTTCTAAGAGTTCTTGTATATCCCTTACGTATCTTGATAAATGTCACCCGTAATTCATGTCAAATAGCTCTAGTATATGCTAAACGCTTAAAAATGATAACCATAACTCCAAAAATCTCAGCCAAGCCAAGCAAGGGTATCCGTATCCACCCATATAGATATAAATACACCGGCGTAGGAGACAGATACTCACTTTCCTACCATCAGTAAGTATCCTCATCCCCACCCCCACCACCCCCATCCCCAAACCCATCATCGCCATACTCATCATCCCCGCCATCAAAGTACTGCTCGGCATTATAATCCCCGCCCATATCATCGTCGTCATCCTCAAAGTCATCGTCCACAAGCTCCTCCTCCCCGGCCTCGTCCTCGTCCTCATCAAGTATATTCCCGCCCTCGCCCTCATCTTCACCATCCTCCCCATTCTCCCGCCGCCGCTTGGAAGCTTCCTCATCCTCATCCTCTTCTTCGAACCCGCGCTTCGCACTGGCCTGTAGACTCTGCGGTAGGTACCCGTCCATGAACCCATCGGGCTTGTAATTCGGCTGGATTGTCGTCCAGAGTTCGCGGGGAAAGAATTTCATTACTACAGACAAGAACATTAGAATCGGGCTGCGAAGCGAGAGTGAAATTGAAAGTAAGGTGGTCCGCTCACCATACGGCCGCCCCTGCACCTTCGGCACAAGCCGCTTCTTCTTCTGGTATTTGCCCGAGTAGCTCTGCATGCCGTTGAAGGGGTCGAAGTTCGTCTTGGAGTTGCCGGTGTACCCTGCTGCGCCGGCGGAGACGCCGAGAATCGAGTAGTAGGGGCCGTCGTGAAAGCGCTCGCGGAGGGTACGGTAGAGGTCGACTTGGGTTTGTTCGCGGGTGCTGAGCGGGCGGGGGCGAGGGATTGTGTATTTCTAATTGGCAAAAGTGTCAGGACACCTTCCGAAGGACGGGATGGAGTAGAAGCGTGCATATATGTATCGAGAGAGCAAGGCGCATGCGATTTGATTATGTTTCGCGGAGGTGGGATAGATTAACGTACAGGAAATAAGGGAGTAGGTGCTGTGTCTGCCTCTCCGTTGGCGTCCGTGCCATCCCATGTAAATTCTGAGCCGGGCAGCTTTCTGCCCTTCTTTGCGCCGAATCGCGACATTGTCTATGTATAATATGATTGAAATGGAAAAAAGAATGCTGCTCGGAGATGGACTCGGCTTTGCGAGAAAAAGTTCCGGCGGAGCTTGACTCACACCGCCTTGGCGGGGCGGGGAATGCAAATGGAGAATTAGGGCTGGGTGTACCATTCTAGAATGCTGGCGAACCATGTCTCAAATACAATAGGAGTGCGGGCTTGCGGCTGTCTCAACTCTCTGCATGTTCACAGATTTACTGTCTCAACTTGGGTAATGGTCTGGGCCCCAGGACCGAGAGGTCCGTCATCTACCCTCTTCTTCAACGTGCGTACAATGTCCTCAAGGTCCGAGCCCCGCTCCTCTATCCTTAGAATAGACCTATACAAGGCGACCAATACCTCGTATCTCGCTGTCGCAACCTTCCATACAGCACTTTGAGGATCAGCTGCTCCACCTGCCACAAACTCCGAGTACGAGCGGGGTGGCTTGAATAGAAAAGGCAGTAGGCTGGTTAGGGCTGGAGGAGAAATGGCTACCCATGCACCTGACGGAGGAAGGACACCTTGCGTTGCCGGAGACAAGCGACCAAGCTCCTCCTCTGACGGAAGCGGGTACCGAGATATACCTTGAGCGGTTGAGGTGATCTCGGCTGATAATGGCTGCCAGTTAGCGGTGACGATAGCTTGCATGAACGATATAGCTGCAATAGAAATGTCCTTCATCGCTAGGACATCAGCTGCGGCGACGACATCATCCCACAATGTCGGGCGGTGATTTTGATACATAAGGTACAAGACGCGGGCCGCCGCCGCTTCCTTGTTCCAGTCGGTTGCGGTCTGTCCGGACGTATTGAGATCCATGGAGTCAGATACAGCATGTTTTGGAGGCCCGTGAAAAATCTTTCCTAGTGCATTGAAAACCTCATGGTTTGGAGGATTTGTAGGCAAGGCGAAAACGGGATCTACGCCTCGTCTGCTAGCGTCTAACAGTAGCACCCTTGGGAGAGACGAAAGGACGTTCAGTTGACCACTTGGAACAGGGCCATGTGCCCACTGCGAGGAAGAAATCAAGAGAGAAGCTTCGATTCGTGAAAGAATGCGAGCCAACAAGGTCTGGGGGCTTTGCAAAAGATGGTTAGGGTAGAGCTCGGCGTATTGAGCGACATATGCCATGACCGGACCACAGAGGAAGCTCAGGTCCGCCGGGTCCAGTTTCGATTCGTCCACATAACACTCGAGTAAAGTATCGTGAATTTTATGCGAAATGAGAAAGTCA
Organism: Aspergillus mulundensis; assembly: GCF_003369625.1. NCBI lineage: Eukaryota > Fungi > Ascomycota > Eurotiomycetes > Eurotiales > Aspergillaceae > Aspergillus > Aspergillus mulundensis. The sequence continues at coordinate 712,653 of NW_020797893.1, read as the reverse complement.
AGAGCCGGTGAAGAGAACGTAGATGCTGACTGTACGACGGTCCGAGACGTCAGGTTGGGAGCTTCGAGTTCTAGTAGATCGCGGAAGAAGTTCAGCTGCGTCATGTGCATCAAAACATCACTCTTGTCAACCATCTCGCAAGCCGCAAAGTGCAACAGGCTCTTGCTTTTATATTTGGCCTCGACCTCCGGTATGTGTGAGCTTGAGACAAAGTCCCAGCGGTGCTGGCCTGCTTTCACGAGGAAGCTCATTAGTCTGCCCTGAGCCACAGTCTTTTCGCGGCTCGACAGGCCGCTGGGCCCATTATCGGCAAGGCTGCAAAAAGAGAATAGGCGTCCATAAACATCCCTGTCATTGAATACTCTTCTCCACATAAGACCCTGCCCGCCAGAAGCATCCCCGGCATGTTCCCCGTTCTCCAACGTACTCGTTTGGTCAATCTCTAGCAGCGCCCAGAGCGTATCGAATGCCGCCAGAGCGACAGCAGTCGAGGAAGTCGAAAGCCAGAGCTCGACCAAAGATGTGACTAGTTCCGGATCGCCAGCAACTATTGCAGCATCGCTTGGGTGATATCCCGCTTTGCGCAGCAACGTCAAGGCTAGCTCATTGATGGGTGGTGACGGGGCGCGGAAACCAGCGATGAAGTTGATAGGAGGGTCGATAGCGCAGAGGTCAGAGAATGTAAAGAAGGCAGCGGATTTGATGCCGAGAGTAGTGATAGGGGTGGGGTCTTCCTGAAGGACAGGCAGGAGCTGCGATATCTGTGTCAACAGTGCTGCGGGGACATTACGATCGGTACTTTGTGTAAGCTCCAGCTTCAGCTTATCGAGGATCGTCTGATCCAAACGTGTAGACGGGTCAATATGGACCTGTCGCAGATGGGCCACCACTTCATCATACGTAGATGGGACTGCCATTTTCGCTAGTGATGAGTGTGGAGTGATGGTGATGAGGGTGAGAAGAGACCGTCGGAAATGCATGGCGGGGAAAGCTCCGATCATGCAAACAAAACAAACCACCGGCCTCCCCTCGACCTGGGGAATCGAGGTTATCGACCGCATTGACCAAGCTCAGCCATACGATAAGAATTGACTGGCCAACTCCGGTCATAATATTACTTTACAAAGACACACCTACATTGACCCACGATGTCAGACCAGGCAGAATCCATTCTGTCCCAGAAATCGTCAGACTCCGGCCTCCACATCCAGCTACACCCTCTCGTTCTCCTCACAATCTCCGACCACATCACCCGGCATGCTGCTCGGTCACAGCACGGACCTATTATCGGAGCGCTTCTTGGCCAACAAAACGGGCGCCAGATAACACTCGAACATGGCTTTGAGTGCGTTGTGGAAATAGGTCCTAACGGCGAAGCTCAGCTGCCCAATGAATGGTTCGTTGAGCGTGTGAAGCAATGTAAGGATGTACACCCACAGCCACAAGATATACTTGCTGATATGAAGCAGTCAAGGATGTACACAAGTTACCTGCCCTAGACCTTATCGGTTGGTGGTCGACGGCTCCTCCCTCCGGCCCGACAACAGCGCATCTCCCAATTCATCGCCAGATCCTCCAGAACCACAATGAGTCCGCAGTGTTCCTCGCTTTCCACCCTTCTCAGGTCCAGGAGGCGTCCTCAGGTCAAGGGAAACTACCGTTGACGATTTATGAGAGTGTGTATGAGGGAGAGAGCGTTACAGAAAGCGGCAAAGCCATGCAGGTGGATGGCGAGGAGCAGTCGTTGAGCATCAGGTTCAGAGAACTACCATACACTGTTGAGACCGGAGAGGCGGAGATGATTGGTATTGACACAGTAGCTCGCACGGCCAGGAACGCAGCTGCTATTGAGACGTCAATAACCGCTGCATCTTCGTCTCAGACAGAGTCGAAGAAACAAAAGGAAAAACAGTCGACTGCCACCGAACTCCTTTCACCGGAGGAGGAAGAACGTGAGTGCATTCCTTGAACTGTGTTGTATTTCATTGCTAATTGAAAATTTTATCAGTAATTGCCTCCCTTAACACACGCCTGAACGCTATCCGAACCCTAGAGTCCCGCATATCGCTTATCAAGTCCTACGTTTCGAGCATATCGCCATCCGGAGAAAGCCAGACGTCCGCAACAAAACCGGATCCCACGATTCTTAGAGATATCAACTCCCTCTTATCAAATCTCTCTCTCCTTACCCCACATGAACAAAGCGCTTTCGCAGCTGAGACTCTCGCACAAAACAACGACGTCAGCCTTGTAGCCTTGCTAGGTCAACTTAGTCAGAGTATCAACGGAATGAGGGAGATCGGCAAGCGTACAGCCATTGTGAACAATGTAAGGCGGAATCGGAAACAAATGGGTGGGCAAGGTCCCCGGTACGAGGATGATATCCTGTCGAGGGATGGTGTTACGCTCGGATAATGGCTTAGCTTCCTCGACAAAAGACAATTCTAATGATGACTTCAAAGATGATATGTGGAGATTATTGGGCAGACAGCGTTCTCCTTCATCAAAAGTAGGGCAGCTGTAAGTAGACGAGGCGCTTCAATATACGACCTACGGAGGGAGATAACTGTCTTTGCCGCGCGCCTAGGTACCTAACACACCGACTTCTTCGTGACCTCCCAAACACAACAGCCACACTCTCATCCCCCATCCACATGATGGTGCACTTGCTTGATCTCCCCGATGAACTCCTTCTCATGGTCATCCAGTGCCTCGACAACGACAGACCAGAGATCTCACTGAACTTTTGGAACTTGCCGAGATGGTGCAGCCAAGCAACAAAGCGCTGCAAACGTTCCCAGCGCGTTCAACATCTCCACGCGCTCTTGCTCGTCTCGCGCCGTTTCCACAGCTTTGTCGAACCATTCTTTTACCGCGACCTTCGCGTTGAGGAAGGACAAAACGCGGAGCTGTACAATACACTCACACAGAATCCTCGGCTTTTAAGCCACATAAAATCAGCCATTATCAACTCCTCCACGTTCCGCAGGGATGGTTACAACCTACTCTGGAAAAGCCCTATTCAAACTCTCACCCTGGTGAAAATCGACAACCTCCACCCTCTCGAGTATGTTTCTCAGGACGACCGCGCCGGCAATTCCTCCATCCAAAGACTGAATTTGATGCGCTGTTCCGCCGAGATACCGGTCCTCACTGCTATCCTACGCTGGCCCGCTGCCCTGAAGGCTATCCACTACGATGTTACTGATCAGTCGCGGCGACATCTTCCTGGCAGATCGAGCTGGAATACTGGCCTGCGTGTTCCTACTTGGCCATGTCCAAGCTTTGTACAGGCACTCCAATCCCAAAAAGCGACATTGCAAGAGATCACAATGACCAGACAGTTTCCCCCTGAAGCTGAGGAGGGTCCACAGATTGAGCTCTGCGAGTTCGGCTCGCTCTCAATACTTCGTATCACTTACGCCTTCATCTGCAACTGGGGGAACTCCCACGACGCGTGGAAAAGTCTTCCGCCAAACCTAGAAACATTAGAGGTTTTTTATGATGATGAAGATTGGGAGATCGAGTTTTTTGAAGGTTGGGAGCTTCCCGGCTTTACCGACCTTGACTGGGAAGGCGCGCAATGGCTCAGAAATCTACTCGATCGAAAGAAGACGCAATTCTCGAAGTTATCTAGAATCACAATCCGTAATCCGCGGAGTGACCCCGACAACGACCTGGATATCTGGCCTTCTGAAACAGATGAATATATGCGTCCGTGGAAACTCCCAGACCTCATCTCGAAACGATGCAGAGACGCTGGTGTGGAGTTGACGGTTTTGGTTGAGGAGGACCCACCGAGTTCCATCGAGGACTATGATGCCATTGATATTCTCTAAAGAAATGCATACCTCACATAGGGGCACTTTGTTCATTCAGCATTGGCAATACTTCGGCCAAGCTTGTCTTGCCAGGTCACATTTTAAGAGATGCGCCCCTTTAGTACCGATTGACGGGCGATATATCAGAGCGTTATTTGGGATAATGGCCTCAGTTAACCTTCCATTGCAGTCCCACTTTCTGGATAAACCCACATTTGGTGCTAGGAGATACTGATATGCTATGTGGTACCGTGCCATAGCTTGGGAACTGGATGCTTACCTGAAGGATGGATGAGCGCCTACTACTGGTACAATAATACGGTAGTGACCTAGTATTTCGGACCAGATTAGTGGAAGTTGGAACTACTACATACATCACAAGCGTATCTCCAAAGAAAGGTAACAAACAGTATAGGCCGTACGCAAGACGTGGAGATCATCCAGCTAGGGGTATCCAACACCACCATCCAAATCCAGAAAGTAACCCGAGCTATCTATTGAGTCAATCCAGGGGAAGAGGTCTGTGCCGAAGAGCGAGCCCGGCGTCTGGCTCCGTGGTGGCTGTTCCTGACTGAAACTATGAGAAACCACATCCAAGAGCCGCTCAATCTCCTCGAGCAACTGCAAATGGCCCTTGGATGCGCGGTTTCCGCACGAAGCCATGACACCGAGTAGCTCCTTTGCGGCGTTGCATAGTGAGATATCTTCGGGATCCTGTGTCAAATCGTCACCGGCACCTATGCTCACAGTCATGGACTGGGCTGTAGCGGGTATGGATAATGATGCGGATACGGTGCTGACCAGCCTGGACAGCACAAAGATTTTGATGCCGGAGAATAGGTGCAGAGAGTCGTAGAAACCGTACTTGGCTGGGGTGGGTTGGTGGTTAGTACGGGTAAGCTCTAATGGGACGGGCTGAACTTACCTATCAGGTCTTTGCTTGACAGAGTGGTCAGGATCCGCATGTTGCATTTAGCGGCTGCCAGACATTGGCTGCTGAGATTGCTCAAGCCGTCTAGGGATGATGATGAGGATGGGGTTGTATTTGTATCCTTTCCCAGAACTGTTCCAAGAAGCTTGAAGAAAACCGGCCTAATGAGCAAAATATACCCCTGAGATTGGTAGAATGGTTATTGGTAATGCTCGCAGTGTCTTCGAGTGCTTGGTAAAAAGAAGTGCTACTTACTTGATGGTACCTCAAGTACATCGACGCCAGGGATCTTACTGAGGGCCGATCTAGCATATCCTGGGGCACACCCTGCGAGAATTCAAAAGATATATCAGGCGGTAGCTCACGTTTCCAAAGCTCCAGCTCGCGTAATGGGACCTCTACTGCCTTCTCGTAACGGTCAAAGTCATTCTCATACTCGTGTAAATGTCCCAAAGTCTCGAGTATAAGGCTCCTAATCTTGCATAGCTTCAAATGTGCCGCCATAAGCTGTGCATCCCAGAAGTTGTCACGCTCGTTCGGGGCGAGTAGCTCGTCTGATGGAAGATGCTGCTCAGCTTGCATGAAGCCAAACGTTGATCGAAGGCCCCTCTCCGAAGATGTCATTGCTTCCATCAGAGAGGTCGTCCACCAAACTCGCTTTTGATGCTCTGTGGTAGCCGGTGTTTCTGAGATTGCAGGTTTATGGAGCATCAAGGTGCACGCTATTCTCATAGACGTCCCAGCATACATGTACGCTGTTTTGCGCCGGTTTAATGAGTAACAAAAGAATGACTAAGAGGGAATGTTAACAGTCTGCATATCCGGTTAAACTAAGGTATGATACATACGATCAAATTGAGAGCCTCCACTTGCCCAATGTGTGGCTCTTCCGAAGGCATTCTGAAGAGGGATAAGGACTGCTCAAAGAAACCTGCACCTGGAAGATAGGATGATGGACCATCAACGCTTTTGCCTTGTCCCCGCCGTAGTACCCTGCTGCTAGAGTTGCAAATCGATCCTTGGTCTGGGTTCAGATCTATCAAGGGAGGAGGGCCGTAGACATCAAATGACTCCTCGAGTGCGAGTACAGCCAACAACTTACAGAGCCATGTATGGCTTCTGGACTGCGCAGACTGGGGGCACCGGTAGGTTGCTTGCAGGGCGGAATGAAAGTCCCGCCGCAGATACCAGTGGTACTCGTACCCCATGTAGAGTTCGAACTGTTGCACTAATTGGAGAGCATACGGGTATGGCGGGAGCTGGATGGCAACGTTGAGAGCTTGTAGGCTGGACGTCAGTACCTCACTGCCTGGAGCTCGTATCATGTCATGCACCGAGAGATATCAACACATACACGATTTGTCGGAGCTTAGGGAAACATATTCGTAGTTGGGAACTTGATCTAAACCCTCTGGGTAGTAGGATAGCCTCTTGAGACCGGAAACAAATGCCTCGGAAGTGGCGTGTTTGAGTGTCAGCGTGGGTGTGCTGTTTTCGTGACCTCCTTGCGTTGACGGGCGGAGGCTTGTTTCCCTCGAGGTTTGACTGCTTGCATCTCGAGAGTGGGACTCATCCCCAGGGTAGCAACGTATGTGATAAGAACTCTGAGCTTGAAGCTGCCGGAGATACGCCTCAGATACAAGGACATTTCTGTCTCGGACCGGAAAAGTACAAGGATGTCCTGTCGAGAGGCAATTCTGACAAGGTGCTCCTGAGAGCAGGTCCAGTCAGCGATATGAGGTAGCAGATGTAAATGGCAACTCGCAGCACATACCTCCCAAGCATCTCACCTTCTTCTTGTGGCATCTCTGGCAAGCTGCCGGCTTTCGCTTGCCGGATGACATTGGAAGTCCGGCCCTGTATGGGAGCGAGGCAGGTGGAGGAAGGAAGTCTGGAAATGTCCCCAGCCAGAGAGGAAGTCATGGCAATGCACTGTGTGGGGTAGAGAGATAAGCAGCAGTCTAGTGTGCGGGGAAGCTCTTGCGCTCTTGCGTTCAGAATTATTTTCATTCCTCTCTCTAATTACAAACGTCATCTGTGTTCACCAATTCTTCAAGAATCAAAACAGCCTCCTCTATCTTTAGGAGACCCTTTTCCTCTACAACATCTAGAAATGCACGATTCTCTGCCAAAGATGTTCGGACGATGGTTGAAACCTGCTGATAACCGAGAGCTGGCACCAGGGAAGTGGCCAGCGCGCTCGATGCAAGTAGATGTTTCTGTGAGACATCTTTATTCGCCACCAAACCGTCAACGCACCGGCGAGTAAAGATCCCGGTGGCGCCAGCAATCAGGCGGATACTGTCAAGCAGGCGATCGCACACTAGCATTTCAAAATGATTGATCTCGAGCATACCCTGCTGACATCCCATTGCGATAGCCGTGTCGTTACCAGTGATGGCAAAGGCGACTTGACAAACCGCCATCGGAATGACCGGATTGACCTTGCCAGGCATGATGGATGACCCGGCTTGAACGGAAGGCAGAGTGATCTCACCGATCCCGCCATTAGGACCGGAAGACAAGATTATGAGGTCGTTGGCAATCTTCCAAAGTGAGCTTGCAGTATTGCGCAGCTCCGCCGACAGACGGGCGCAGGTATCCATGTTCTGCATGCCGTCGAACGTGTCCCCGGACGGTTCTACTTTTGCGCCGAATATTGCAGAGAGATGCCGGAAGACAGCCGCTTTGTATCCCGGTTGTGACCCGAAGCCTGTTCCAATGGCTGTTCCTCCAAGGGGAACTACCAAGCACTGCTCGCGAAGATTGTTGAGCTGCTCTGTGTGTCGCCGAATGACCGCCTCATAGCCTCCCATCGCCTGCCCGAATGTCATGGGTTGTGCGTCTTGAAGACAGGTCCTTCCAAGACGAAGCAGCGATTTATATTCTTCACGCTTCATGGACAGTCTGTCGGCCAGCTGGCGAAGCATGCGTAAAGCCTCGCCCATTGCACGATAGACGGCCAGCTTCATGGCCGTCGGGAGAACATCATTCGTGGACTGTCCCAGATTGACGTGGTCGTTTGGGTGGATCAAGCTGTAATCAGAAAGAGGTCGGCCTGAAGCCTTCGTGGCAATGTTCGCAATTACTTCGTTGACATTCATGTTGGTCGACGTGCCCCCGGAACCCTCCAGGATGTCGACGACCAAATGTCCGTCGTGCTCGCCTGTTTTAATTTCTTCGCAGGCCGCAACGATTGCATCCGCCTGCTCAGTCGTCAGACTGCCGACCTCGCAGTTTGCACGAGCCGCTGCTTGCTTGACTGTGGCAAAGGCATGGATGAAGTCCGGCCATGTTGTGATCGACCGGCCCGAGAGGGGAAAGTTTTCTAGTGACCGAGCGGTGTTGATGCCGTATAAAACTCCATTTGGCAGCTCCAATTGGCCCAGGCTGTCCTTCTCGATTCGCGTGTTTGCCATGATAATGATCAGTTTCAGACTATCTCAAGGGAAGCAAGACGCAGGATATCAGAGCAGTGCTTAATACCTCCATGGCCAGCATCCGGCCGCTAGCAGCTAGTTGCCGGGGAAAGCATGATAAGTCAAGATATATTCGGACCTAATTAACCTTGTTGATTGGCTTACAGAAACCATCTTTCCGGCCCCTAGCTTTTAGTTGCCGGTCGTGGCTTTATTCCTCTCTTGGCAAGTTGTTTGTACCGTACCCAAGCGGCTTCGGCTTATCGCAATGCCAGTGTTGAGGTTGGAACCCAGCAGTATAAAGGTGAGCAATTGTCAGTACCCAACCAAGGTAAGAACGATGCCTAGCCAGAATACAGACGCTATGGCCGAATTGGAGACCCTGACTTCTGTTTCTAGTCGCCAAGAACAAAAGGATGGCAATGCCAACGCACGGCGACGACTAGGGTACCCCGAAACGCTCTGTTCACTTTCAACAGAGGAAAGAAACAAGCTGGAACGTCAGCTTGTCAGGAAGCTGGATGCACGCCTGATGGCTCCCTTGATTATCATGTACATCATGAACTATTTGGATAGGTATGCTTCCTTCTCCAGGTACAGATACAAGCATGCCGCTAACCCTAAGCTCTAGAAACGCCATTGCTGCTGCTAAGATAGCGGGCATCGTTGATGATCTGAATTTATCTGACTCGGAGTTTCAGACTTGCATCAGCATCCTTTTCGTAGGGTAAGTGTCATTTGGACATTGGAATAAGCGCCTGCTGAGCTTCACAATAGATATATCCTTATGCAAATCCCATCTAACCTTTACCTGACCAAGATTGGGAAGCCTTCAATCTATCTTCCTTTATGCATGGCCATCTGGGTATGCTAGCGCCTCTTGACCCCACCGAAATATGTGAATGTTGATATAGTTCGTTTCAGGGATCGCTCTGTGCCGTAACTGGCGCCGTACACAACTTCAGTGGGCTTGCTGCTACTCGCTTCTTGCTGGGCTTCGTCGAGGCCGCGTATTTTGCGAGCAACTCCTAAAATATGAGAAGCAGGATATTGATAAGCGTCAGCCCGGATGCATGCTATGTCTCACCATTCGGTACACGCGTAAAGAACTTGCATTCCGGACTGCTTTGCTCTACTGCGGTTCATTACTATCAGGCGCATTTTCTGGACTCATAGCAGCAGGCATCACTTCGAATCTAGAAGGGCAAGTCACCTCCGGGGAACTGAAAGCTTGCGTTCAGAGACTAAGTGTTGCAGTGCTCTTGGCCTAGAAGCATGGCGATGGATCTTTATCATCGAGGTAAGTAAGCCCTGGTGAAAGAAGACTGCTTGCTGATGAATTTCCACAGGGAGCAATCACTGTGGCCATCGCAACGACCGTGACCTTCATTCTCCCAGACTTCCCAACTAACACGAAGTGGATGACAGACCAAGAGCGCGCACTAGCATCCTGGCGGCCCATCGCGGACATAGGAGAGGAAGACTGGGTCTCACCAGAAGAGGAAGGTCTGGCAGCCGGTTTCCAGCAGTGTATTCGCGATTACAAGACCTGGTTATTCGCAATTTTAATCTTCGCCGTGGTTTCCAGCGGGACCATCAACTCATATTTCCCCACCATCGTCGAAACCCTCAACTACAGCCGAACAACAACGCTCCTCTTCACCGCACCCCCCTACCTCCTCTCCTGCATAGTTACGCTCTGCGTCTCTTTCAACGCCGACCGAACTGGTGAACGGTACTTTCACTTCACACTCCCTACCTGGATATCGGTCGCTGGCTTCATCATATCAGGCTCAACAACGAATTTCCCCGCCCGCTACATCTCCATGATGATCATGCTCCCGGGCGTCTACACGGCCTTCACAATTGGCCTCACCTGGCTCGCGAATGCACTCCCACGGCCACCTGCAAAGAGAGCAGCTGCACTGGCGCTTTGCAGCGCAGCCTCCAACTGCTCGAGTATCTACGGCGCGTTTCTGTACCCGCAGTCAACGGCGCCCCGGTACATCATGGCGATGGGAATCAATGCTAGCACGGCGGTCATGTCTATCATTGTGGCAAACTTCCTACATTTTGATCTCAAGAGGTTAAATCGAAAGTTAGACGAAGCGGAGCTTGAGGCTGAAGCAGAGCAGGTTGGGGGTATGGGCGCGCAAACGGAAGGGACTGTCCAGAGCAATTTCCGCTACCTCTACTGATACTATTGTATCAACTCACAAAGCTGATTGAGCGTAGCGTGCTTGAGCGAGGCTTTGGCAAGGGAATACTATTATACTTTTCGCTACCAGACGCGAGACTTGTCCATATATGGCTCAACCAGTCTTCTATTGATTTTCTCCGTTATGCAAGTACAAAATGTGACACGAGATTGAGCATGTCTTGGAGGGAGTGCAGTCCTTTGGTTAATACATCAATGATATATCCATCCACTCGTTTTTATTATGAAACACTCACCAATGGCGCTTCCCACGGGATTCATGAACTCAAGGTGGCCTTGAATTTGTAGCCCACGTCAAATAGACTAGCAGTACTGTTTTGCTGGAAACTCTTACTGTTATTTCCCAGTGGGCTAGTGCCATGATTTGTCACGTTTATAATTTTAGAAAATCCTGCGGGATAATATACAAGTCTAGAATATCGTGCCGATTCATGACGTAAGAAAAAGGAAGACGCCCATAACCAAATAAACCATACATGCAGGGTATTGTTCTAAAAAACCATCAATATTGAAACAAGGCGTTGGAAAAAGGGCGTGTAGTCAGATGTAAAGGTGTATGAGACAAAAAATGCAATATAAGACACGCAAGCCAAGAACTTCAGTTCTTAAGGTCGTCCGTGAGATTCGTATCTGGTATGTGAGGGTTGATAGGCGTCCGGTAATGGAATCGGAGGCTGCTCTTGAAGTTCGGTGGAGGATGGGAAGCGGGCATGGTCATGATCACTTGGATATCCAGGATGGTTTGGATGGTAGTAGCCGTCTGAGTCCGAAGGCGACCTAGATGGGACGTAGTGCACCTCCTCGAATGGCGAGATTGGCCGCGAGGAGTGCGATTGTAGATCTGGTTCGGCCAAATACTCGTTATCTGACCTGGAATTGGAATGGTAGTATCGGTTTCGGCCATCTTCATAGTAAGGTGGAGGGGCCGTGCCCATAGCACCAAGATCGCTAGTGGACGGGTTTTGCTGAGCATTGGCTAGAAGGACTTCTCCTTCTTCCTCGGCTTGATGTCCATAGCGGTTTGACACGCCGCCAGTCATCACCGCACCAGCCCCTCCGTAGCTTGTATCGGCAGGTGCCGCGCTGCCTGTTTGACTAAGGCCAATAGCCTCTGTTGAAGTTTGGTAGCTGGGATCCAATGTTCTCGTCTTGCGGCCAACGAACAACCAGCGCATACTGCGGCCGACAGCTTTGAGGAGATCAATGGGATTAAGAGCATCGAGAAGAGCGCCCATTCCCCAGCGACCGCCTTTATAAGTGGGTTTCCCATTACCAAACATGTCGGTGATCTCATCCGTCTGAAGCCCGATGGCGTACGGCTTCCAAGGGAACGACCAGAGATGCAGTACGGCGAAGAGAGCCATTTCAACGCTGATAATGAGTTCCGCAAGCACGACCTTGAGGTCGGGAGCTGCAAGCTTATCTGACGATGTGATGACTCCAGCAGAGTACAGGAATGATATCAAACTCTTGGGGACTATGTTAGCAATGGTGCTTCCGCCATACAAACAGGCCTGGCACTTACCGACTGCCAAAATGACAGGAAAATGACGAGTTTAATCGACGCAACCTTCAAGAAAGGCTTGTGCTCGCTGATTTCATCCTTGATTTGGATGTAAAACTGGATAAGGCAGTACATGGCAATAGTAACGGCGATACACTCAATGCCCAATACCTTTAAGATGTTAGCGATGGATCATGGAGATGCTGCACTAGACCTACCCATATATGGGAGAAAGCCGGGTTGAGTGACGATTCGCAGTACAAGTCGAACTTTTGAGTGACAACCGCCACAATGGTCATCAGCACACGTAGGAAGCAATACTGAAAAACGCCAACCCAGATAACCTAACAGACTGCGTTAGCATCCAAGACTGCAAGCGCCGCCAATGAGCGCGTAACGTGCCCGAGCATCCTTACATTGAACCACGTCAAGCCGCTGCGCGGAAGCCTCCAGATACCATTCTTTCCACCAGAGCATTTCTGGAGCCAATTGACAGGCCAGACCCAGTTCTTCGGTTGTATTCCGCGGAAGTATTCTTTCTGACTGTGCAAATCGGGCGCGATATAGTGGCATAACAGCGCAAAGAAGGCCGAGATCGTGAACGCTTCGTAGCAGTCGCCCAGTACACTGAAGTAAACGGCTTGCTTGTAATAGTATGTGCTGAGCCAGGAAACGAGGGCATATATCGGTATCATGAGCAGAATCCGGATGATACTATAACAATAACGCGGCCATGGTTAGCAACGGAGGAATGACGAGGGGACGATATAGGGTCGGTGCACGTACTGCCGTTGTTCGACTGGTTTGCTGTAATGTGTTGCATGTCGCATGATGAGGTAAAATGATACAAGACCGGCGGCAATCGCGAAGGCGCCGACAACGATGACACAGAGCTCATGGAAGGTGAGTCCATTATCCCACAAGTCGATCTCATGGACTATGATCGACAGGCATACCGGTTAGCGATCGCATTCTGTCAATCAGACGGCGAGCACGGAAAGCGAGCATACTGGTCTCATCCTCCTCCGTTGTATTGCAGACTGGCCATCCCATCCTCGCGGTGACTGAACCCCTCGACAATGAGGTAATTGGGAGTGGGAGAAAAAGTGAACGAAGGAAAAGCGTGTAACTATTTTGGGCCGTCCGCGGAGTCGGACTCTCGGAGTAGTGGCGGTCGATCAACCCCTGGAACCACGCGACGGCTCTGGATCCGCAGCGTGATTGCTTTTTCTCGGTTTTTTTGACGCAGGTCCTGGCAGGAAATGGCGTAAATCGAGATCTGAAGATATGCGGCGATGAGAGAAGTTCAGGCGCCAGAAGGTGCCCTGTAGTCTGTAGTCGCACGTGGAATGGGGCTGGACGGTCTCAGGTCTCAGAGCGCGAACTACTTGCGGTTGATTAGATTCCATCTGCCACACCGGCGCGGAACCCCTTAACCGCTCCCTTAATTAAAAGGGGTTTAGCGCCGTCCGGAAGCAAAAGGCAGTCCAAAAAATTAAGAGAGTGTATCCCTTGTTAAGGGATGCAATCCCTTAATAAAATTAAGTTTAGTACCGCACTAGTACCTGTTTAATATTTAAAATTATATTATAACTTTAAGTTACTTAAGGTTATTTCTTTAAAGTTATTTTATACTAAAATTTGTATATAAAAATACCTTTTTAAAATAAATAATTTTTAAAACTTATTTTAAGATAAGCCCTTGGACTCCTAGTAGTAAGAAACTTAGCTTTTTTAATTTTTAACCTAAATTTTAACACCTTTTACCCTAAATACCGCCTTGTAACCAAAGTTTTATATTAATTTTTTTTAACTAGCCATGTTAATTACCTTTTTAATAACCCAGGTACCTTTAACACCTATAAATTTACTTATATAAAAAGGTACCTAGTTATTACCTTTAATACCCGCACTGGACACGCGGAAAAAAGCTAATAAAAATATAGCTTAAAAAAATTAACTTTTAATTAAGGCCTGTAATGCTAATTTAGCTAAATATATAATAGGTAATAGGCCTTAAAAGTTCTAAAATATAGTAAATATTAGGTTTAAAAAGGACTCCGGCCGGGTCTAGTATAATTAAAAAATAGCTTAAAAAAAAGCTTTTAATCTTGTTAATAATTTTATAAAATAGGTGTGTATAAAGGTAACAGGAAAGAAATATACTAAAAATAGTTATATAAAAAATACCTTAGTAAAATTTATAGCCTATTTTAAATAAGTTAAAAAAAAAAAAAAAGTTTAAAGGCAAGCCGCGGTAGTATAATAAATAAATATTAAATATATAGCTTAACACCGGGAAAACCTAACTAAAAATTAAGTAAAAAAATAGGCTAAAATAGGTTTAAATAAAGCTATATAAAAGTCCTTTAACATGCTAACTAAATTACTAACTAATACTAAAAACATAAAAAATTTAAATCCTAATTTTAAAACCTTAAGTTACCCTCCCCCTGTCTAAGTAAAGGCCACAAGAAAAATATAATAAAACTATTAAATAACTTTTTTTTAAGTAAATTTTATATAAATCCTTAATTAAATAATCCCGCAGCGTGCCAACAAGAGCCCCGCTGGGGAAGATTTTTAAAAACTTAAAATAAGAATAAATTATTTTAATTATTAATTAAAAGAGCTGTAAGGAACTTAGGGTTAAATATTAAGCTTTATAAAGTAGTTAAATAAGTACTTTACAAAGTAATTTACCTAAATATTTTTTTAAACTTATTAATTATATTTAGTAAAATTATTTTAATATTAGGTTTTTTTTACTACCGCGAAGACATGTTATAATATTAATTAAAAAAATAGTTATTTAATACTTGGCTGCAATAAGAATCATCCTAATATATTAATATAGCTTAAATAATAGGTATTTTTAATCTCTTGTGATTAAACCAAAAGCCTGCTTAATAAAAATTTATAATAATAAAAGCCAGATATTAAATGCCTTTTTATTAGCTATTAGTTTTTTATTTACCTTCTTATATAACGCGATAATATTATATTTATTTTTATAAGTACTATTTTTATATATATAAAAAGGTTCTTGGCCTTTATATATATTCCTTAAGGTTTTTTTTATTCCTAATTTATTTTATATAAAAGTATTATTTACCTTACCTTTATACAGGCCTTAAAGCAAGAAAATAAGGTTATTAAGTATTATAAGGCCTTAAAACTTTATCCCATGTTACTTTTTATACCCTAAATAAAAAAACTCCTAATTTTTAAATAGCTAACATACTAGCCTAAAAGTACTATTTATAAAGGCCTAGATACGCGCCTTGGGGTCATGGGCCATGGCCAACTTATAGGCCTTTATATAGGTTAAAGTATGGTGCTAATAAAGGGTTTTTTTAAAAAGCCAAGTAATATAAAAAATAATATTAGTATAAATAAATAAAAGCCAAGGCCTACTTTTTTTAAAAAAGGCCTTTATTATTTTTATTTAATATAAAAATATAAGGCAAGCAAAAATTAAATATATTATAACTTTAAGATACAGCGCGTTGCAGTAATAATATTTAATTTAATTAAAGTAAAAAAAAGGCATAAAGGTGCAAATTTCCTAAGTATTAAAGCTATATTAATTTATTAAGAAATCCTTATATAATTTTATATACCTTTAACTTACTAAAAATAAAAAAGCTAACACTCCCGCGGTATTTAGTTAAGATTAAATTTAAAGTATTAGTAAAGCTCTGGACCTTAGTAAATATAGTTAACACTACTTATTAATTAAGTTTTTTTTATATACACTATTAAGGCGCTTATAAATAGTATTATTTTATTTATTTTTGGCAACAATAAGGTGGTGGTAATATTTATAATAGGTAAATTTATTTTATTTACGTTTATATATAAATTAGTATAAAGGTTAAAATATTAATATTTTGCACCTAGTTTAAAATTAACGGGGCTTGGCAAATTCTACACGTGATATTAAAGGACATCCAAAAGCGGTAAATTAGGCAGTATTAATATTAAGAGGAGAACCAAATTTTTGGTGGCAGACGGAATCTATTCAATGGCGAACCCTTGAAATAGTGAAACGCCAATTCTATTATTAGAATGTTTCAAATCCTAAAGAACTCAACCGTGTTTGTGGCGGAGGACAAAAGATCAACTTATGAAGGTATAAATAAAGGCTTTGACTTGATAGGCAGCAGCAGAAACAAGACCGCTAAGCTTTGAACAAGCTGACCGGCAACCAATGCCTTCAGCTGCCAAGCCACAAATCCTGGGCAGCCTGCACAGCCCTGCAGAGCGCCTGCTGGTAATAATAACTAAAGGCAGGCGTTATCTAAATATACCGTGGTATAGCCCTCCCGAGCTTCAAGTCCTTCCTTATAATACAGTAGTGTGTAACACTCAAATCACCGCCGTAAAACATGCAATGGGTATATTAACAATGAAGTACTGTATACAGAGACCTGCTGGAGATCTTAATGGCCCCTGCCAGTGTCCCTTCGATCAAACATCCCACCACCGCGGCCTCGTCGCCTGATTCCGCCCTGCCCACGACTGGGAAATTCCGGTCCTCTATCAACAAATTGGTCGTCATCTTCGAAAGAGTATTTCCGAGTTTCATCTCCGCCCGGTCGTGGGGTTGGGCCTTTCCGCAACAGGTCATCGAACCTATCTAGGCGCTGGTCTGCAACAGCTCGAGGGACCGGAAGGTAAAAGAGCATAGGCTTTGAAGCAGTTGACTTGAAGAGTTCGTCCAATGGCTTGAAGTTTTGCGCCGGCTGAGAGCTACCGCTCGCTTGAGATGCGCCGTTGGTGGGCCTATCCATAACTTGCGTCTCGGCTCGCGGGCCACGGGGCGGAGAGCGTGTAAACTCCTTCTGTGCTGAGTCTGGAAAGGCCTGGGTCTGAGACTTCTCAGAGCCGACATGCTCTAAGGTCGCTTCAACTCCGTCGCCACGCTCTTCGTACACGACTTGCCAGCGTAGCGGACGCCCACTCTGGAGCTCGGCTTCCTCTTCCATTTTGATCCACTCCCGTAGTTTGGGTACAGGAACAAAATCAACAGAAAGCTTCTTTCGGCTCTTCTCGTTCGGCCATACTGTACCATGGAGACGGTTGCGAGCTCGCATTGCTGTTGGAACATCCTCGAACCTGACAAAGCAATGGGTCTTGATAGAATCCAGATGAAGATCGATGATCAAGTCGGGCCTGAATTCTTTGGAGGTCGATACAACTGAGAGTAAGTGGTTCCTGAGAGCAGCCAGCTGTAAAGGACGCATAAGACCGCTAATATACAGCGCAGCGGTGGCAGCATGGCGGGCTGGCTCAACCGTAACGTCTTCCATATCCGCGTCACTTGGCGGCGGTGACTGTCGAGTTTGTTCCCGACCTGTTGAAGATAATAATCCTTTGAAGCGCATGTCTTGTTTTTGAAAAACGGCCTTCCCCGCCTGATCATCATGTCCACCTCCTTCCCCAATTGAACTTTGCTCATCCAAGACTTTGGCTCTCTTTCTTGCGACCTCCTCATTTGGAGGGACAGGGCTTTGGCTGCGACGCTTCCTTTTCCGAACATCATCAATAAACTCTTCTGCGGGTAGGGGCGTCGATAGCGCCGTGTTGGCCCCAGACGTCTGAGCACCAGGAAGTGCATTTTGCGTGCCATTATCATCTGGTTGCTTTGCACCGTTTAGTGGTACACTGGGTCCTGCCTCAGCTTTACTCCCAGGAGCCTGGTCAATTGGTGTGCTGATAGCTTCAGCATCGGATCCATCGACAACCTCGGTTCTTGCTTCCTTCTCTTCAGCCGCTTGGGTGGCAGTTTCAGCTTTAGGTTGTTTATCTCCAGCCCCATTCCTTGCATCGCTTTCCCGGTGTTCCTCCGCTTCGACGTTGGGCTCCCCTGCTTGCGAAAGTTGTTGGCGTTGGTCGGTCGAACCATTGAGATGTGCTGAGTACGTCTGAGCCGTATTTTCATCTGTCTTTCCATTCATTCCTGCCGATTTCGCCTGACCAGCTGGAGAGGTAGTTGCGGTATCCTGCGGCGGCGCATCCCTTCCCGCCTCCTCAGCTGCGGTAGGAGCACCGGCTGCGGCATCTCGCTGTCGCGCATTATCATCCGCGTCCTTGGTTGCTTTCTCGGTTGCGTTAAGAGCATTGACTGAGACATCTTGCTGTGGCGCTTCATAGCTGCCTGCTTCCTCGGCTTCGGTAGGGGCTTCTGGTTCGGCGGGCTGCGTTTCCTCTTCTTCTGCACCCCCTTCTTGGCCATTGGCATCATCATCCTCTAAGCGCTTGATGAAATCATGTTTGCGCCTCAAATTGGTCTGAGGGATACCACGCTTCTTCAGTTCATCCTTCAACTCGGTAACCTTCAATGTCGAATAATCGGTCATCGCGGTGATACTATAGGGTAAGAAACGTATTCAGGTAGAAATGTGGTTATATATCGTAATAGTGGCCGAAATCGATCATAGCTGGGATGTACCTAGCTGACAGTTGCTTGACAATTGAGTATGCGACGCGAGAGGCGAGGACTCGGAGCTTTTAAGGTCGAGTAAGCTGGGGAAGGACCACCTCGGGCCAGCCACTGTAAAACTCGCGCTTTCCCGTTTGTGGATTAGTCGAAGGCTCTGTGTCTGGGCCGGACAATCATTTCACCAGTGGGATCGAGAAACACTCTCAACAGCGAACAAGCTTTGATCTAACATTGAGCGACGCAAACTCTTTCGTGGATATGCTCAGGACGAAAATTCCTCTCGCCTTGACGGCGATATCAAGCTGAAAGATCAGGCAGACCACGGCGTGGTCTGATTTCGTTGACAGCTAGCATCTCTTTCGGGATATGCTCAGGAAGAAAATGCCTGTCGGCCTTGACAGCGCGATTAAGCGGAAGAATCAGGCATAGCAAGTTCGCCATTATTCCGGAACTTGTTTACAGCTCGATCCTGGACTGGGCTCTGAGGTGCCTCGATCCTTATCTGTATGCGGTAAAGATGGCCTCTTTGCGTACACGCAGCCACTAGGTATGCATCGTCGCTCACTCTGTACGGCTTGCTCTTTTTCAGGACCTCAAGAGCGTACCGTGGACACCATGCATGCCGCTGGTATACTGTAATTTTCAAATCGGCGATATGGAGTTCAACAAAGCTCAATCTGTAACCCGGTCAATTCCACAAGCTATCAGATATGAGCATGGATTCGGATTTGAAACTTCAAGGCAGCGGTGCGGGCACAGGAGAAACAGGGAAGAGAATGCTAATATGTCAAGGTAAAAAATGGCGTCCACGCTTGAGAAATGCTGAAGGTGGTCGCTTTCAAACGTTGATAAGGTGATTCAACAATTAGGCGCCAATTGCGAGCTCTGATAGCCATGGCCTCCATGTTCCCCGCACTCTCTTGTCAATCATCTTCATATATCCTACCATTATTTCGCACATATCATAGGAATATCAGGTGGTTTTCAAATTCAAAACAAAACAGCGAAGGTCCATCATGGTGCAAGCAGCCAGATTGCCTCCAATTCTCCCCGTCGAAAACCCCACAGAGCCGTTCTGGCGCACTGAGCTCCATCAGCTCGATGAACTTCGAACTACACCAAAGCTGCCTCAGCGGAGCGATATTGTGATTATCGGCGCAGGGTACTCCGGAATAAGCCTCGCGTACCACCTTTATAAACAGCTTTCCCACTCTGATCAAGCGGAGCCCGCAATTACCGTTCTGGAAGCAAGGCAGATATGTTCAGGAGCGACTGGACGTAATGGTCTGTTGCCGTCTCTTTCCATGTGTCTGATAGGGACGATCTCTAATAGCACTATAGGTGGTCACTTGCGCCCTGATCTATACGGGAATATCCCGAAGTATATCGAAAGGCACGGCATTGAGGCTGGTGCGGAAGTCGCGAGCTTTGAGATCGCGCACATAAAGGCACTTAAAGAGCTCGTAGCTGAAGAGAATATAGATTGCGACCTGAACTTAACCCGGTGTATGAATGTCTACTTGAATGAAGCCGATGGAGAGAAAGCAAAACAAACCTACGAACTTCTTGTTGCCCAAGGACTTGAGTACACCCCTGACATTCATTACACTCCGCAGAAGTATGCGGAAAAGGTAAGTCTACGCGTCACAGACCACAGTCTTAGCTAGTCCAACTTTTACTGAAATCGCTAGATATCCGGAGTCAAGGGTGCCAAAGCATGTATATCCTACACAGCAGGTACTCTATGGCCTTATAAATTGATATTAGGGTTGCTGTCGAAGATCGCAAGCTCGTCCATGGTCAATGTCCAAACATCTACCCCTGTTACCTCAGTGACTACCCAGGATGGCTTCCATTTTGTTCACACACCGCGAGGGTCCATTACCGCATCAAAGGTCGTGTATGCGACCAATGCGTATACTTCGGGTCTCCTGCCTCAGTACTCTGCGAACATCGTGCCGTGCAGAGGCATTTGCTGTCACATCACAGTTCCAGATGGCAAGGACGCCCCATTCCTTCCCTACACATATCTCATAAGGTCAGCGGAAGGAAATGGCCAAAGCTACATGATCACCCGTCCAGACGGAAGTGTTATAGTCGGCGGTGCTCAACACACCTTCGAACACGACAGAGAACACTGGTATAAAGTGACCGACGACAGCACTCTTATCGAGCCAGCAAAAAACTACTACGACGACTACATGCAACGCACTTTCAGAGGGTGGGACGAAAGCGGCGCATACGTCAAAGAGATCTGGACTGGTAGTAAGTATCCCGAACTGACATCCGGCCTTTGAAGGAATTTGCTGATGACGTGATGGTAGTCATGGGATACGCATATGATTCAGCTCCCCACGTTGGCGAAGTTCCTGACCAGCCTGGAAAATATGTATGCGCAGGGTACGACGGCCATGGTATGCCGGTCATCTTCCTTGCTACCAAGGGACTCGCAGACATGATCCTGCATGGACACACTTTTGAGGATACTGGTCTTCCTCGAGTTTACAAGTCAACGTCTGAGAGACTAAAAAGAGCCGCTGATGGTCCTGAAGGCGGGGATATTTTTGGATAGCAGCTGAAGGTTAGGCTCGCTCAAGATCTACTTTAGATTATCGAAATCATAAACAGCTATATAGTGACTGCGCAATATTGTAGAATTCCTAGCATGCAGGTACAGTCATCGGCAATGCTCCGGTGATCGGGAGGATATACAGTACCGTACCGGTTACTAAAGAATTCCGCGGGATCGTCGATTGCTGATTGGCCTGCCCACCTGGCGGATCTTGACTCATCGCCATTGGCAATAAAAAGCTCCCACCCCTCTCGCAATTCATGTTCGATGAGCACATAGCCACCCGGTTTCACTTCATTTTTTCCCCTTCTCTTTTCTGTCCTTTTGACTACTCAGTATACATTCAATCGCCCAACATTCTGTTTATTGGTACAATCTGTGGTTCACAATGGCCACTTCTACCCCGCCACTTCGTCAGTTTCCCCCACACATCTTTATCACACTTTTTACTTGAACAGCTACTAAATCCCGTAGAGAGGGTCGAATCCCAACCTGAAAACCCGTTCTCTGCCCTGATCGAGGACCAATCCTTCGTTATCATCCCATCGTTCACCTTGGAATCCGGCGTCACCCTCCACAACGTACCCGTTGCATACACCACGCGCGGAAAACTCTCTCCGGATGGCGACAATGCACTTGTTATCTGCCATGCTCTGAGTGGCAGCGCGGATGTGGCTGATTGGTGGGGACCGCTACTTGGTGGCCCTGGACAAGCCTTCGATATCTCGCGATTTTTTGTGGTCTGTCTCAACAGCCTGGGTAGTCCCTACGGAAGTGCAAGTGCGGTGACCTACAAGGAAGGAAATCCGGAGAAAGGCCTTTACGGGCCCGAGTTTCCGCTTACAACAGTCCGTGACGACGTGAGGTGAGTTTGATGTGCTGGCTATACTACAACCAGGGTGGGCTAACTGGATGAAGAATTCACAAGATGGTCCTCGATGATCTTGGTATCAAACAAATTGCGGCCGTAGTTGGTGGCTCCATGGGCGGCATGCTTACCCTGGAATATGCATACTTTGGAAAAGAATACGTTCGAGCCATTGTCCCCATTGCCACCTCGGCACGTCACTCTGCCTGGTGCATCAGCTGGGGAGAGGCCCAGCGCCAAAGCATCTACAGCGACCCCAAATACGAAGATGGATACTATTCATTCGATGAACCTCCTGCTGCTGGACTTGGCGCTGCTCGGATGTCAGCCCTTCTGACTTACCGGAGCCGTAACTCCTTTGAGTCTCGATTTGGGCGAAACGTACCGGACCCATCGAAGCGGCAGAACATCAATGGCACGGAGAGACTCCCGACTCCTCCTCACTCCAACGAGCATTGGGCAATCCACAATGATGGTCATAAGGGTAACTGGAGTGGCCGTAACTCCCCGGTGGCCGAGAAGACTGAGGTGCAGTACATGGATCCGCAATTTTCTGGAACGAAGACCTTCAGCAAAACCATCGATGAGAAAGCTCAAAAACGACCCGCCACCTATTTTTCGGCCCAGTCCTACCTTCGCTACCAAGGAGACAAGTTCGTGAAACGATTTGACGCCAACTGTTACATCGCCATCACTCGCAAGCTTGATACACACGATGTCTCCCGCCACAGGGCTAACCAGAACTCAGAGGCCCCGGTACGCGAAGCGCTTTCGCAGATTCAGCAACCTGCTTTGGTTCTTGGAATTGAGAGTGACGGTCTATTCACTTTCGAGGAACAGAAAGAAATTGCCGAGGGTATCCCGGACTCGAGGCTCAAGCGCATTGACAGCCCCGAAGGCCATGATGCCTTCCTCCTTCAGTTCGAGCAGGTCAACCAGTACATCTTGGAGTTCTTCCGAGAGGTTTTGCCTGACATCATGTCCAAGACCCCCGCCGACGGTGCCGCGATTGATGGTGTTGGCAAGCTAACCAAGAGCAGCACTTTTGGAGAAGCGGAGGTAGAAGACATCACCGCTTGGTAAACAAATCAAGCGTAGCATCACTTGTTGGCGCAGAGATTGCAGCCTTCACACATAACCAGCTCCACGAATGAGCGGGTCCCACGCCTCCTCTCGGTCAAGAGAGTACGGGCCGGCGATCCCAGCCATTTCCAGAGTTCTGAGGGAGTAGCGGTGCAGCCTTGTTATTTTCTTTCTTAACCAGTCAGAGAGATGAGCATCCAACTGCCTCTCTCGCAACCAGCATCACAGGTCAGACTGTAAAGAAGCATCCAACTGCTCCCCATCACACAAGCCCTCGACCAAGCGGTCTCCTGCGATGCAATTCGCGAGGGTGATGGGCCAAGTTTCCGGACTACCGGACATTATTCGATATCACAGTATAGCTTGCGTACAAACGCAATATATTTTCTTTTTCCTCCTTTGATATTCGCTTTGAAGTTTACGTAGGCTATTTGCGGCAACAGATGACCTCAACCTGGGGGCTTGATTCTCATCAATTTGACCACATGCCATTGTGACCTGTCACATTGGACTTTACCCCTTGAGTTATCCCTTTTGAAACCAGCTGCCCCTTGCATGAACTTTTACAGATCAAATCAAAATCGCTTTCGTGCTAATGAGCATTATGAGACAGGTCATTTCGCGGGTATGGCTTGCAACGCTCCCGTCCAAGAACGTTTTACTTTTCCCTCATGCTCGTCTATCGTACGATGACGGTTAGGCTTTGTGAGACCCCTTAAGGCACGATTCTTTTTGCGAAGGGGCTTGTAGCCCTGTTTGCTCTGCGAGATCGTCGCCTCAACCTGCGGCTTCCCATTTTATGACGATGGCGGACCGATTGCGGCCAATAGGTCAAGTCCCAGAGCCCCTATGCTTGTTTCCTACACATAGCAAATGACGACCGTTGCTTTTGCAGCAAGAACGCACTCTGGCGGCTTGTTCGAGGATGGTGCTGGCACACCGTTTCACAGAACCCGTGATGTTGTGCTGCTGTGCGACCTTGGGCTGCTGTTTTCTTTCCTCCTTCCCATCTCCTCCTTCTTTTTCTTCTTCCATTATCACCGTCATTCCTTCATCTTTTCACTCCTTTGTCCTTTCTTCCGCTCGGAGCATTCCCTCTCATACCGAGCAGTCCTTCGTTTCCTTTTTTTGGGGCTCTTCGGCCTGGCTTGACGCCATAGTGCATTGCTTATCCTTCGCCCCCGGATCAGCACTTTATACGCGCCTGTGGCAAGGCCTAAACTCTTGGGTTTCCCTGTTTCGCGCTGTCTGCCCCCGGAATTGACCCGGAGGCTCACGGACCCCGCTCGTTCGGCCCTGACTGAACTCAAAGCATTGTTTATATCCCCGCATTCCAGTCCATTGCGTTCTTTATACTTTCTTACTTCATTGGCTTCCAAATCAATAGCATTCCCTCTCTTTCTTTTGTATCCACTTGGTTGCTCGGCACTGGTTGCCAGACATCGCTTGTTTTGCGTTAAACCTGTAGTTACGCGCTTCGACTACATATTCTCGGTGCAAACACCAGACTACATGCTTCCATCCGCACTATGGATGCCCTATTTTCCAAGAAAGCCTCGCTGAAGAGGCGCGCTTCCTTGTCCCTTCTATTTGGCTCGCAGGTGAGGAGTCAGACCTACACTACTCCCAGGCCGCTCTAACAGCCCTAGAAACCAACATTCGCAGCAGTGCTAGACGAGAAACCCACGCGGTACTATGATTTTGTCGACACACCTTCTCCTCCTAAGCGTCCATCGCCTTTCATCAGCCGGCAAGAGATATCGCCCGAGTTGGAGTCAAAGATTAGATATTCTTGTTCCTTGCTTGCGTACCGGATTGAGCAAGGGATTCCTTCTCCTCCCAACAACGCATACCGCCGCGCAGTAAGAGATGCACCAGTGGAGAGCATCACACCGAAGTCTCTGCTAGTCTCGAACTATCCAACTCCAAAAGCCGGACCAGAGTCGGCTTCGGTAACTGGGTATGACTCCGGCGTGGGTCTCACACAACAGCCAAGTATGCAAACAATGAGAGTGCTTCATTCTCGGTCCGGCGAAGCATCAGATGCTGGAGATACAAGGGCTGTCTCGATATTCAGCAACACCAGGACAGGCACATCTTGCTCTGACCTCAGCACCGAGCCCTCATGCGCTCAGTCGTCATCCCACAGTCCCCGGCAGAATGAACTCAAGCCAACAATTGGCGCAACTATAACGGGCTACAGGCAACCAAATCATTCAGCAAAGGCCTTCCTCATCGAATCCTCACTACCACTGTCTGAACCACCACCCTACAAAGAAGATGCCCAAGACACGAATGTTTTCCTCAACCCGACCATCACCAACCTCTCCTCTGAAACCCTATCGAGCCATCCATCTCCTCGCTTAGGGCTAGCAAGAGTCCCCGCGCTCACTCAGCAACCCAAACCTACGTTCACTCCCAACAATACCAACTTAGAAAGGTCCCGGAGTATCATCATCGACGGCGCCGGCCAGGCTCGCCTCTTAACGCCGGACGAAGAGTCCCAGCGCAACAAAGCACTCCAGCATGCTGTACTTTCGAAGATGACGCCCGGTTTCATGAGATATAACCCTGTTCGTGTGCCTCCGCGACGACAATGTCAGGACAATCAGCCGTACCAAAGTCCTGTGGACAGTGATGGTATGGGCAGCACGTACCGCGAAAATGGTTCTCAGGCCGGACTGCAAAGAATGCCATCTAGGTTTGGACTCTCTTGGTCGGATATCAAGTCGGAACTGCACGCATCAAGAAGGAAAGACACAGGTACGGGCTCGCGGAGATTGAGAGATGAGGTGCCGTTGGTTGGGAAATTGAGTAAGCTCTTTTCACGCGAACGTCGCAACTAGGGTATCCTTTCGCTCGTTGGTGGTGGGTTGTACAGACATATAGGCGCTGGATATCGTGATTGGCTTGTTGTTTACGTTGATTTTTGATTTTCTTCTTATTAGGGCATAAGGTGGCGTCGTCGGCTTTGGGTTTTTGGCTCGTGCAAAACTTGGGGCATCGTCAGTTGGGACTGGATTTACGGGAATTACATTGTATTTTGTTAGCATGTAAGTTGATATTAAATGGATTACATCGAGTACATCGAGGAAAACCGAAAACTACAGTTGAACCCAGCTTGAGTTTACAAAGAGAATTGGCTTCATCAATCATACCTAGTACATCAATGACAAAGAACGAGATCATAAGTCATGCAATGGAGATATCCCCGTACATACCATCGGGATGTGTATAGTGCCTCTGTAGATCCATACGCACCCACAGGAAGGTACCTAAGTATCTACAACCCAGTCCAAAACCTCGTCTTCCCAACCTCAAACTCCGCCGTAAGCACCCCCTCACCCGTCCCCGTAACCTGCACCCCATAAGTCCCCTTCTCACTAGTCCAAGCATCCCGCTTCTCATCCCACCAGCTCGTCGCCAGCTTCTTCTCAACCACGATCTCAACGGTCTTCGACTCCCCAGGCTCCAAGCGCACCTTGGCGAACCCCTTCAGCTCACGCACAGGCCGGTTCACCTCCGTCGGCGGCGGCACAACCCACAACTGCACTGTTTCAGCACCCGCGAGCTCGCCCGTGTTCGTAACCGTCACTGTGGCGGTAATGGGCTCGCCGTCGCCGAGTTTATCATGCTCAGGCGTTGTGGTCAAGCTCAGGTTCTCGCGCGTGAACGTCGTGTACGAGAGGCCGTGGCCAAACGGGAAGAGGGGCGGGAGTGATACCTTCTCGTAGTACCGGTATCCAACGTAGATGTCCTCGCCGTAGAGGACACGGCCGCGCTCGGAGCGGAAGTTCAGGTAGCTGGGGTTATCCTGGAGGCGGACGGGGAAGGTCAGGGGGAGCTTTGCGGAGGGGTTAACGGCGCCGTAGAGCACGTCTGCGATGCCGTTTCCGCACTCGTTGCCGCCGAACCAGGCCTGGAGGAGGGCTTTGGTCTTTGAGGCCCAGGGCATTGTCACGGGGGTTCCACTCTGGATGACGATTGCGGCGTTGGGGTTCACGTCGAGGACTGCGGAGATGAGCTCGTCTGAGCCCGGGGGGAGATCCATGTCTGGACGGTCGTAGCCCTCTGTTTCCCATTCGCTTGTGAGACCTGCGAAGACGACGACTTGGTCTACTTTTGAGGCGAGCTCTACGGCCTTGGAGATGAGTTCTTCCTTCGTTTGGCGGCGGGCGGCGCCGAAGCGGAATCCGCCTGGGCCGAAGATGACCACGCCGCGGGTGTCGATGTCTGAAGTTGGTGCTGTGCCGAATTGCAGGGTGACTTTGTAGGTCTGGCCGGCCTTGAGTTCTTTTGAGCCCTGTTCTTCGACGGTGCCGTTGCCGAAGAAGGCGGAGCCGAGGCGTTGGTTCTTGGTGTTGTTGACAACAACTTCGTCGTCTACGAGGAGTTTCCCTGTGCCGACGACTACGACGCCGAAGTCGTAAATGCCGGACTCTTCGGGAGTAAAGTAGCCTTCCATGTCGACGTAGTAGAGGAAGGATTTGATCTTGGGGTGGCGGTAGTCCATGAGGAAGCCTTGGGATGAAGTCAGGTGCAGCTCGTGGAGGAGTTCGCGGTTGCTGCTGGATGCGGGCTCGTCATAGACGCGGAACTTGAAGCCTGTTTTGCCGTCGTCGGTCTTCAGGAGATGTCCAATCAAGGGAAGGTCCTTGTGCGAGTAGGCGCCTTGGGCGAACTGGACCTCGCCTTTGCTCTGGGCTGTTACGCCTTCGAAGGGCGTGACAGTGTAGTAGGCATCTAGAGATGCAGAGCCACCTCCACAGTAGGCGGCGATCTTGGCGTTTGGTCCAATAACCGCGATGGACTTTTCCTTGTTGAATGGGAGAATATTGTCGTCGTTCTTCATGAGCACAACGGACTCGGCGGCAACCTTTCGTAGTAGGGCTTGGTCTTCGGGCCGATTCAGGACCTTCTCCTCGGCATTTTCAGGAATGCCCAGTGGCTCGACGTAGTTGATTAGGTTCAGAACATTACGGACACGTTCATCCAGGATGAACTCGTGGACCTTGTTTGAGGAGACGGCGTGTGCCAGGGCGCCTCCACGCCAGCGAGTCTTCCCTGGCATCTCTATGTCAAGCCCGGCGATGATTGACTCTGATGTACTGTATGTTCCGAACCTGCAATTGTTTAGGCATTATCCTCAAAAAGCCGGATTAGGCACGTACCAGTCACTCATAACCAGCCCGTCCCAGCCCCATTCCTTGCGAAGGATGTCCGTGATATACTTCTTATTCTCACTGACATGTGTGCCGTTGATCTTGTTGTAAGCCGTCATCACGGTAGCCGTCTTGCAAATCCTCATCGCAATATGGAACGGCAAGAGATAAATCTCGCGCGTAGCACGGTCCGTGACAATAGAATCTACCGCCAACCGCTCATGTTCCTGGTCATTGCACACAAAGTGCTTAAGACAAGCGGCAACGCCTTTCTCCTGGACACCCTTAGAGTAGTGACCAGCTAATTGGCCGGAGAGGACACCATCTTCAGCAAAAGACTCGAACCCCCGGCCACCCAACGGCGAGCGCTGTGTGTTGATTGTGGGACCCAATATGACGTGCGCACCCTTGGCAATGGCTTCCTCTCCCATCAATTGCCCGACCTTGTGCAGCAATTCGGTGTCCCAGGTTGATCCGAGGGCCGTGGCGCAGGGGAAACATGCTGCTGGCACACCGTTGAAAAAGCGAGTTCCACGGACGCCGTTGGGGCCATCGGACATGCGCAGGCTGGGGATGTTCAGTCTGGGGACGGACGCAGTGTGCCAGAAGTCGATTCCTAGGCAAAAGCTGTGAGTCCAGCCAGAAAGTCTACTAGACTTATGGGTTGTGGCTTTGCGTACCGGACACAAGGTCAATTTTCTCACCGAGCCGAAGCTCTTCAATGGTCTTCTCCACGTCCAAAGGCATTGTCAAGGAGATGTGGACGGCAAGATAAGAAATCCCTCCGATCTACAGGGGAAGAAAAGCTTCCGCAGTGACAACAGAAGTGTCAAGCACAGAGACTGACTGGGTGACAGGAAGAGAGTCAAAAACCTGCAAGACACAAGGAACGGGAGCTCTAGATATACGTACTGCTTGATCTCCTGGTCTCCATCGCCCCGACGTACCGATAACAGAACAGCTTCACATAAGCTGGAGTGCGCCGGAGCTCCACACCAGCAATTGCAACCAGGGCCGTGCCATGATCAATGCCCACTGCTGGCTGGGCTTCCTGAAGAGGGAGCCTAGGGGCCCGTCGGGGCTCTGTAACCTCGAGAAACGCCGAAATTCAGCCACGGCCTGCATCAATCAACAGGGAGCAAGAAGACGCAATTGGCGGAGCCGAGTGCATCGACGTGGGGCAGAGGACGACCTGAAAAGAAGCGGAGGGTCGCCCGCCCGAAGATCAACCGAGTCGCGCTCGGAGTGTCGGCCCGTTCAGCCTGATTGACTCGCTTACCAAGTTACCTTTACCATGTAGCTCGCCTCGGAGTACCTGGCCCGGGTTACTGTGCAGCTCGTCGACAACTGAGGGACCTTGGTAGATAAGACATTACTCATATTCAATGCTTCAAAGCAGATCTAGTCGTACTATACGGACCAATATCTAGTAACACCTGCGATGCTCACTGCGGCACCTGAAAGGTGCATAGAAGATGTAAAGGGTGGCTTCCAAAGAGAAGAGAATACATGAGATGGGCCAAAGCAATAAGAAAGCCCAGCTAGCTAGAAAAATAAAACAATAGAGCGGAATGCTTAACACCGTGAACAATGCTCATATGATATCACCAAGTAGACCAGACATATAGAAAACAAGAAAAATGAAAGAAAGAGAAGGCGTGTGTATTTTATCAATATCAAGCTCCACGTCGAGCACGCTTGTTGTCGCTGCCTGCGCCGCGTCCACCCCCTCGGCTGCTTCCATCACTATGTCCGCCTTCGTCCCCTGGTCGTCCGCGTTTGCGGTGAGGCCCGCCTCCACTGCCGCTTTCGCGATTATAGTTGCGATCGCGCTGGCGGTCACCCCTGCGGTCGCGCTCGCGGTCTCGAGGTTCCCGACCGCTGTTATTCCAGCGTCGTTCTTCATCCGGTCCACCGGGAGGGGGCGGAGGAGGAGGTGGTGGTGGAGGGGGTTGTCCGCCGTGCGAAGAGGGAGGACGGAGGCGCCCTTCATGCTCTTGGGAGGGGTCTGGGCCAGCATCACGATCACGGCGCCGCCGGTCCTCACGAGGCCCAACACCGCGGCGGGACGCTTCGCGAGATTCGTAATGTTCTTCCCGAGGGGCTCCTGATGGCACATCACTCCTACGGCTCCGCTCGCGGGCGCGATCTCGTCCATCTTCTCGTCGGCTGCTGCTCCGTGACCCGTCATTATCACCGCCACGACGATCCCGCTCTCGTTCGGCTTCCCGTTCTCGGTCGTGAGAGAAGCTACCTCCGGTCGAATAGCGTTGTAACCGGCGACCATCAGGGTTAATGTCATCAGTAGACTCGTGACGACCGCCGCCACTCGGCCGACTTCTAGGATGCCCATCGCCTTCAGGCTGTCCAGATAGCCTTCCGCTAAGAAGATCGGGTTTATTCTGGGTCGGCATCCCGGAGCGGGGCCCATCCTCGGCCCCTGGGGGCGGTAGTCTAGCTGACTGCGGTAATTGCGCTTGAGCGCTTGCGGACTGTCGATTGGCACCACGGCCCCGTATAGTTGGACCGATCCCACGGTCTGCTGCAGGTGTCATAGACATAGACTGCTGAAGAACGTTGTTCAGATTCGCAAACCGCCTGTCGTTGAAGCCTGGGCCGCCTGGAGGCCCACGAGTCAGGGGTGACGATCCTGAACCCGGGCCAGTTCCGCCACGAGGCCCCGAAGGAGGAATAATAGCCGGTGGGGGTGGTGGAAGGTTGGAACGCGGGCTGGATCCGTGCACCTTGTCCGAAGTTTGTCCTTGCAAGGCCTTGAGTCGATCAGGGTGGATTCCACTTGCTTCCAGTTTATCAGCGGTAGGGGATGAAGCGTCAGCAGGAGGCTCGTCACTCCGCATCCCCTGGCGCCCAGGGCCTGTTGGCGGCGGACGGTCAGTCACTGCAGGTCCACTACCAGGAGGGCCCGACCCAGGGTGGGACGCTGGCGCGTTTCGCCCGCCCCGATTAGACGGAAGTCTGCTTTTTGGTCCGGAGGGTATATCAGGCATTAGATCAGCTTGACGCGGTCGTCCTCCAAGAGGATCAGGGCCACGGCCTAAATCGCGATAATCCGGACCTTCCATAGAAGTTGGAGGTAGTCGGTCACTGCGCGGACCCCTTGGTGTTTCATCGCTGCGAGGAGGCTGGTTATGACTCTGAGGCTTGCGAATATCAGGGAATCGTTCCGGGCGATTGGGAAGATCAGGATTGGGAGATAGAGGCCTTGTGGGCAGAGACCGCCGATCGTCCCTTTCCTGACGCATTGGTTCTCCACGGCGATAGCCGTCGCCTGGTTTATCTGAAATATCGTGAATGAGGTCTGCACGGTCAGGATGCGTCTGCGGACCAGGTCTTGGACCGGGAAGACCCTCGCGAGGGTCTGAAGGGCGGGGCCGGCCAGTACGTTCACGATAGGGCGCACGGAATGGTTCGTCTATAGGTGGTCTGAAAGAGAGATCCCTATCCAGGCGGCCGAAGCCCCTGCTGTCATTGATAGGCGGTTCGAATGAGCGACTGAAATCCCGATCGCCGGGCAAACGACCACCCCGACCATAATCCGGTAGACGGTCTCGTCGGTCATCTAGAAGATCCGGTCGTGGCGGTAGACCCCTTTCGTCCCGGTAAGGGTGAGATGGTGTATGCTGCTGAGAACGCGAGACCTGGCTTCCGCCTGGTGTTCGGTCCGATTCAAGCGGCTTTGGGAGATTCGCTTGCCTTCGAGACTCAGGGCCCCTAGGAGCTTGATTCGCAGCAGACGCAGGGGAGGGCCGTGAATGAGGCATAGCGGCTCCTCCAGTCTGACCCTTACGAGTGGTATTGCTGGGCGCTTCCTTCGTTGTTGTATCAGGACCACCTGTCAGACGGTTCTCATTAGCTGGGGCTTCGCTAGCTGCTTTGTCTGTCTGTTGCGGTTCTGGTTCGGCCGGCTTTTGAGCCGGTGGCTGCGCACTCGATCCATCTTTTTGCGCATCTGCCATTTTAGCATCCTCGATCTCTCCATCCTCAACTTCCTGTCTCGTAGCTCCCTCCACTCTGGCGGCACTCTTTGATCTATATTGCTACAGTTAGCACCTAATGCGTAAAGTTTAGCTATTTTCTCAACTTACTCAGTCTCACCAGAGGGCTTGAACTCTGGGGCAGCAGCATTGAAAGGAGTGGGAGTTGTCGAGTCAGGCCGAGAAGGAGTTGCTCTCCCAGTTGATTGACTGCCCTTTCCAGGGACTGGCTGGTTGGCGATCATAAAAGCCTGGGGTAGCATCCATTTCTTCTCACGACGGTTGAGATCACCAATCAGGGAGGCAGCAGGAATCTTCACATCGTCTCGCTCATCATTTTGGCTAAGGTTATTCACGCTTGTATGCATGTCTCGACCAATCCAGTTGACAGCCGGGAAGTTCTGGACGACGGCCTTTAGAACACTGATGGCATTGCGGATGTGCATGTACTCGCCCCCATTCAGACAGATCTTCAGGGCAGAAGATAGGAGACGGTGCCATTTATACAGCAGGCGACGGAAGTCTTCATAGTCGAGAAAGGTCGTAGGCTTGCCTTCAGGGTCAACATTCATAGCGAAACCGGGGAGGTCCTTTTTTGTGCCGAACGCCTCCTTCTCGTAGACAGCCTTGTCGGCATGCCAGCGCCCAAGGTCGCGAAGGACCTCATTCAGGAAACGACCAAGATTATCGGCTTCCCTCGAGGTGGACTGGAAAATTAATGCTGTGAGCCTCTGCTCCCGGAACAGCTGGTCCAGAAGACCAACGGTGCGGAAATTGGGGGCCCCAGTTGTGTGAAGGAATTTCATCATCTTGAAACAGTAAAACGCGTCGATAGGGGATAAAAGAAGACGCGGCAAAAAGCACTGCTCCAACAGAGCGATATGTAGCAGATCGGCCTTTCCCCGCATACCAACAAACCAACCCTCCTTTTCCTTTTGTAGCTTTTGTCTTGTTTGGCCGTACGCCACAAGGTGCGCTTTATTCTCTTCCAGTATCCGGTCCTGAAGCTGAGTGGTTTGCTTCTTCTCTCTCTCCTTTCTCTGGGTCCCTGCAAGACTGATATCGGAGCGATCATTGCCGATCGAGACCACCTTCTTTTTCAATCGCTCAATCTCCTCTTCGTATGATTTTTGAGGAATATGAACATCGTAAATTGAGAGTTGCCAGAATGTGACATAGAAAGGCAACCCAACTACGCTCCAAGTCTCCGCAGGTAACACGGACCTGATTTGATCCTGGAGGTCTTGCATCACAGGGTTAGGAGCCGGGTATTCAGGGGCTTCGGGGCTATCGAAAGGTTTTTGGTCCAGAGTTGTCTCGGCATCCTGAGCAGTTTGTTCTTCGTCGACTTCCATTTGACCTTCATCGGCAGGTGCTTTTGGGGTTTCGGTATCATCAGTGCCCTCCATCTTTTCAACCTCTGCCTTTAGAGCAGGGACATCTTGGCTCTCTTTCTTAGCTGCGCTGGTCGTATCCTGTGATGTCTTTTCCAAATCAATAACCTTGTGCGCGACGCTAGGGCGTCGAATCCAGAACGCGATCTCAGGCTGGATGCCAAAATCTCTGATGAGAGACGCAGTGTCAGGAACAAACGAGTCGAAATCCTCCACTGACAGGTTGCTGCGGAGGAGATCCAGGTACTGGGCCAAGATACGGTGGATCTCATCAAATATGTTACCCAGTAACTTGAGCTCAGAGGAAGTCTCCGATTCCTTGAAGATGCAGGTGAGTCGTTCTTGTGCTATCGCGATGAGCAACTGGCCAGCAAGTTTTGAGGTTGTAAGCGATTTCATAAGCCGCTTCGATGTGGTTTTTGATTCGTGTCGTTTGTCCAGCAATTGTAGGATGGTTTGCGATTGCAGGATTTCACCACCGGCCATTGCCTGGATTTGAGAATCATTAAAGTTCGAATCGGTGATGATGCCGGCCATCGAACTGATCATTTGTTCTAAGATGATAAGATCCGTGGAGTTATTTTGGCGCAGTTGCTCAACAACGTACTGCAGCACTGGGCTCGGGTCCATCACTGAATACCGCTTGAACGTTCTACCAGCAAAGGTGGCCAAGGCATTGAGCCAACGGCTTGTGAGCAGACCACCCTCCTGGACTCGGCTGCGGCCCTTCTGCCCAAGGGAGCTGATCAGCGCCCAGGTAAGTATGTCGTAGCCAAGGTATGTAAAATAACGCGCACATTCCACAACAACTTCGATAAGGTTTTCGTACGACTCGATCTGGCCGATGGCAACATTAATGACGATACCAGGGTTTGCGTAGGCAATCTTGGCCAACGCACGAGCCATTGGACGAATATTGGTCTTGCTCAGTCGTTTGAGGACATCTTTGGTTTCCGCTCGCGCTTGGTCGAAGGCAGATTGTATGTCAGGGAGTCGAGAAGTCTGACCGAAGTACCACTCAGCATACATATTATACCGAGCATCCCGAGGGAAAAAGCTAATGAGATCAAAAACTTCGTTCACCACGCCAGGATTCGCCTTGGTAAGACTGATAGCAGGGACCAATAGTCGTTTGCACAAATCTTGCCATCGTGCCCTGTTTTCAATGGAGTCGTCATTAACGAGGCTGTACTTCCCAATTCTGGCCAGTTTCGTTAGCAGGCTGGAATCTTGTCCGATCTTATGCCCAGATATGTTTAGGAACGACTCGCAAAGAGCAAAGACATCGTCAATCGACTGACAGATGGGAACGTTGTCGGACCAGTCATCCCAGTAAAACCTATAGTCAGTTCCATCGTTCGTGTCTTCCTTATCCAGCTGAGCCCATCGCAGTGTCCGTCTCTGGGGCGCCTCGATTAGTTTGATGTGGCCCTTCGGCACGCCTGCCTGGTCATGACTCGGTATTTGCTTCTGGTCTCGAAGCTCATCGATCGGTTGTAGAGGGCGCACGGAAGCATAGACCTTGCTTAGACAGTGATGAAGGATACGGTGTATGTATTCGGGAAGCTCAGGATAGACGTCCATGAGCCAAGGGAATTTGCTCAAAATAAATAGGGATTCAGGGATGGCACCAATCGTGAGTAGGCTCTTCAAGAGAAGTACCTTTTGATCTGATGGCTCAGGTAGGTCACTCTCCTCCGCTTTTGTTGCAGCTGCCTTCTCCGCCTCTTGGTCCTTCCCCGGAGTTGATGACCGAGCTTCGGACTCTCTAATCCGTGGGATAGGTAAGGTGTCGTCTGAAAGAGCGCCGGCAGCCATAAGAGCATTCATTCCACCACCGGGTCGCGCTGCCCTCTCCCTCTCAGCCTTTTCCTTCAGCTTCTCCTCCTTTAACACGTCCATAGAATCGTCAGGCCGCCAGAGGTGAGGGTAAAGGTCACGAAGGGAGATAAAGCCGACTTTGATCAACAATGCAGCGAGATAGATGAGGTTATCCGGAAGCACATCTGATTTGGCCCGCGCAGGAGAGGAGTAGAAACGGAGCTTGAAACCCAGGAGTTGTGCAGCTACTCTGCTTCCTTTAGGTGGTAGTGTGCCTGTTTGTTGGATCCATTTGCGGGTGTCGATTTCCTCTGGGGTCAAGTTATTGGACTCGGGGATCAATTGCTTGAGTTCCGCTTCCGACACTGGTCTGCGACCTATCTCGAAGAAGGCTCGGATCTTGACTTCGCGAACCCGATCCCAGAATTCTCGATCTCGTTGGGAGTTCGCTTCCGTGGCTGCAGCACGTTCTTCGTCGGTTGTTGACCATATCGGTGACCCTGGTAAAGCCCAATTCGGAAGCCCAGAATCTCGCGATCTCCCATCACTGCCATGGGATGCGTCCTCTTTGGGCCACCAGGAGCTTGCCCGTAAAAGCTTAACGAAAAAGCGATATTGCTTGACCAATACAGCTGCGAAAACATCAAGCGTAACGTCAAGTACACGGCCGACGTCCATATCAAAGGCACCTATCATCGCCTTTACCCTTTCGAATGTATCCTCGACGACTTCGCCGGTAGGGGGCTCATTATTGCTCGTTGTGAAAAGTTCTGTTAGTAGCTTAGAATAGCCTTCAGATTCCTCGCGAAGAAGGTTGTAATTTGATTGCCGATAAAGAAGATTCGTCTGCTTCCGGATTCCCATACGCGCAAATGTGTTTTGCACAAGACCAAGCGACTGAATTAGAGGTGTTTCGAGTTGCAGGCGCATAAGGGCAGGGTTGATTCCGGTGGAGAATACTAGAGGCTTGAGCGCATGATTTGTGGTGTCTGAATCAGTCACGATAGACAGGGTATCGAGGAAGAAAGTGCTGGTATCGAGGGAGGCCGACGGCTGCTCCTGGCTATGCATGTCAACATCGTCAGCGGCAACCTCATCCCCAATGATATCCTTGATTGTTGCACCAGCTTCTTCGGCAGGTAATCGTCCATCAAGAGCACAGCGAATGAGCTCCTGGTAGACAGAGGCAAGGGTCACGATATCTTCGTCATTCCTTGCCTGTACCCCGCGCTCAACAATCGTCTGTCTTCCACCTGCCGCCCAGTTGTTCCTCGTATCATCCAATATGTAGTCATATCGATAAGGCGGTAGAGGTTTCTTCGGTGGTTGTGCGGGCACGGCCGGCGACATCTCCGTCTGCGGTGTTGGGGTTGACTGTGACTGTGTTTGGGTTTGCGACGGCTGCTGTGACTGCGAATGGGGTTGAACTGAAGCCGCGGGGGGTAAAGGTGATTGAGATGATTGTGGCTGCGACGACGGTGTTGCTCCGTTGGTTTTCACTTGCTCCGACGCTTCTCTACCAGTGGGCTCTGTGTCCCTTCGACCACTCGTAAAATTTTGACCATCGTTGCTCGGCACTCGACCCGCATTGTGTCTTCCACCGCGACTAGACTGTCTCCGTGCCCTTCCCCGCCCATCAGAGAAATCCCGAGCCTGGGGGGAATGCGAGCCGTGGTTCTGTTGCGCCATGATGAGATTGCCGGGGCGATGGGGAGAAGGCCGTTGACCGTCGTTCGTGGAGTCAGTGGACCATGACCTATCGACTTTCTTCCTCTTGCCGCCGGCACCTGGAGCCATGACAGCTTCTCACAAAGCCAACGGTCAGGTAGAGAACCGGTGTGCGCTCGACAGGTTGCGAGTCATTGGGCGAACCTAGACGTGGAGCAAGGTTAGCTCTCCTGGCAGCAGCCGAGAGTTGACGCGTGAAGTGGAATTGGATTTGCGATCGCGGGAAGACAACCTGCAGTGCTGGTATAACCTGAGCAAATATGATGCGGGATGAAAAAGCCGCGACGCCTGGGAGAATGTCGGGATTTAGCTGGCCAGGACTGTTCCCAAGGTTCCGACGTAATAAAACTGAGTGACAGCACCGATTCCCTGAATGGCGCGCTAGCTTGCGCTTGGCGCGACTAACTCGCTAACCGCGTTTGTCAGGACAATTTGAAATATAACTCTCTTGTTGTGAACTTGATAATAAACCATTGATTAATCAATGAACTATTTAATCACAAGAATTCAGGCCAATCCCTCCTGTTTAGCTTCAATGAACAATCCATTGATTAATCAATGAACTACTTAATTACAAGAACTCAAGCCAATCCCTCCTGTTTAGCTTCAATGTCAACAATCGACGGAATGAGCTCCAGCAAGCTAGGCTTGCTCGGTGACCAACCCAGGAGCTTCTTTCCGCGGTGCGACCATCCTCTGGAGCTGCTTCCCCAGGCATAGAGCCCGAATTCGTTCAGTTTTGTCACGTCTGCATCGCTGATAGGTTCGACATCAGGCGAAGCGATAAGCTTCTTGTCATAGGCTGCCTTAGCAACAGCTCTCTGGACATCTCCCCAGACGAATGGGCCGTTCTCCGCGAGATAGTATCCCTTGTCATTCCAAGTGGCGTTACCACCGCCGGTCGCCGCCGCATCTCCCAGGAGGCGGTAGAGGTCACTCAGGTCCTGGACGTGAATCTGGTGCCAGACGTTCTTACCCTCTCCAACCAAGAACCCCTTCTTCCTCTTGAGGACTGCAGCTGCCAGCCAATACGCTTGAACGCTCTTCTGGTTTCCGGGACCGCGGCCAGGGCCGTAGATTGTAGGAGGGCAAACAATGGCAACCTTGACGCTGTCCGGGGCACGTTTTCCAGCTTCGATGATGATCTTGTCCACGTTGCGGTGCAGCGAGTCGTCCGGGAGGTTCAAAAGTTCGTCAACTCCATCCCAATCATCATGCTGCTTAGATCGCTCGAGACCCCAGGTGTTTGTACGGAAGTCTTCCACTGTCAGAATGCCGGTTCCCGACGTATGAATTATCCACACAGGCTTTTCAGCAGTGTGGTGGCTGGCGCCCTTAGCGATAGCAGTAGCAGATGCGACGTGATCGCAATCAGCGCAGTCTATTGTCATTAGAAATCCAGATTTTGATTTCATGGCTGTATGAAGGGGTCATTGACGCACGGAATACAATGTCAGCGTTCTTGGTCTCTTCTTCGATAACAGCAGCCGAATCCAAGTCGCCCTGGACGACCCTTGCGTTCGGATACTCGCTGGCAAGTTTGGCTCCTTTCTCCTTGTTGCGAACCAGAACGGAGATCTCCCAGTCAGGGTGGGCCTGAGTCACAGCGTAGAAAACATCGCCGCCGATATACCCAGTCGCTCCAGTGCTGTTACTGTGGTCAATAAAAGCAACTGCTGGGCCATGGATGAGACTACTTACAGAAAGGCCTTTACGG
This sequence comes from Aspergillus mulundensis, assembly GCF_003369625.1. Classification (NCBI taxonomy): domain Eukaryota; kingdom Fungi; phylum Ascomycota; class Eurotiomycetes; order Eurotiales; family Aspergillaceae; genus Aspergillus; species Aspergillus mulundensis. The sequence goes on along the minus strand of NW_020797893.1, from coordinate 673,972 downwards.
GTGCCATTGTTGCAGATCAAGCTTACTTTATGGTAAGGATGAGCTAAAAAGACAAAATTTGTGAGCAGGTCGCAGGAGAAAGAACGGTGGACGTGGGACGATGAGCTCTATAAGGCAGGCTCTTCATTGCATCATTGGGTGCTTTGAAATCAAATAAGAGTGGGAAGACTGAAGAGTGGGGTGTGGGGTGGACGAAGCTGCTGGAAGCTGGAATCGATGGTCTACTGTAGAACAAAGCCACATTCGAATTACCTAGGTAGTGAGCTTGAACTTTTGCAATCATTATAGCATGCTGATACCAAAGCTTCAATAGCCCAGCAACTAAGGATCTACCAAGACTTAGTCTAAGAGTGTCATATCCAGGGTATCTAATCAGATATCTAATAGCGGGGTCGATTTTTGACTTCATACTCCGAGCTTTCCCCACTTCTGCACAATGGCCCTCGGACCCTTGACATTTGAGGACCTTGGCGATCTGGGAGAGATGCAGTCAAGTGCTCACACACACATAATCACATGTACACATTATTGATGTCAGCCGGTTATAGAGAAGTTAGGCATTTGGAAAAAGAAAAAGCCTCATAAGTTTGTATAACATCGCTTCAAAGTCAATAGCTGAAAGCCAGCATATAGTAATCAATTATCATGAGCATACGTCAGAGGGACGGGACAGAATCGCGAAAATGGTTGCGAGGGGAATCTCTAAGAGAAAGCACACTCATAATTTACAAAATCAGACGGTCAAAAACACGGCGAGAACACTCAGAAAGTACTGCCTGCTAGTCTGCTGGCGGCATTCCGGGCATCGAGACGGTCCTCATCATCTTCAACAATTGAGCTGACGCCACTGGGAGAGCGAAGACGTCCCTTGGCTCCTTGTCCATTTGTCTCCTCATCCTCCTCCGGAGCAGGAGCGGCGAAGCTGCCGCTGAGGCTGCGCCCGAGGCTGTCGCTGCGACGCGGAATTCCACTCCAAGCATCGCCCTTGGGGCCTTGGCTTGAAGCGAGATTTGGGCGTCGCCCAGTAGGGTGGCTTTCACGGCCCAAGCGGCTAAGCCCCCCGGAGGCGTCAATTGAGCGGATATCTGGTCTTACGCTCTCCAGTGTCGCGAGCGTCCTCCGCTCGGCCTCGATCTGTCGCAGTGTATATTCACGTAGACTCAACCAGACATCGTTGGATGTCCGTTCAAACCAGCGGCGCTTTTCGTTCAGAAGGTTCGATGTTACTCGTTGCGTCTTCTTGGTCAAATAGTCCTCTTGGCCCTGGGCTTCGTCAAGCGCACTAATGGCTTCATCCACCTTGTCGGGTCGAACTGACGAACTGACCTTCAGTCGATCCGCTGCTGCGCGTTTGCTGCGCGTTGCCTGTTGAGCTTGGATCAGTTCCCGAAGCAGGATGTGGCGGTTAGTTAGCGTCTCTTTGACAATAAGCGCGTCGGATGAGTGGTAACTCAGGGGATCCCCGAGAGTGGTTGCCTCGGCAGTAGCCTGAACCGCATGGTAGTCTCCAACCGTTTGGATAACCTTCCCTAGCTTCCGGTAGGCGTTAGAGAGACCAGGATGTGTCTCCTGGACATGCATCTGCCCAACCTTAACGCCGAAGTCTGACTCCGCGAGACCCAAGCCTGTAGATGGTGAGCCAGCGATCACTTGAAAGGGAGGAGCGTTGCAACGTACCTCGCCGAGCCTTGACTACACGGTCAACTTTGTGACTCGCATCCATGGTTCCGAGGTAAAACATCTTGACCACCGGGCGCGCGTTCTGCAGCTCCGGTGTGTCGTCAGGCGGCGGTGCAAACTGCTTCAAGACTTTCCTTCGAACACCTGTTGCGGGTTGCTTCATGCGAACAACGGGACTGTAACCGAAGTCACTTTCAACAAACAAGACAATCTCGTCATCCTGGATCAGAACTTCATTGTTCAGTATAGTGTTCAGCCATCGCTGCATGGAGGCCTTCACGCGGAATTCGTCCTCGTCGGTCCCAGCTCCAGCAGGAGTCAGGGGCGCCGGTACAGCAGGAACAAAGGCCTCGGGATTAGCCGAAATAAGATGATCGGCAAGCTTGCCAAACTCGGAGTGAGTCCGTCTAACGTCGCGGTACTGAGTAGTTCTGAACTTAGGCATATTGGTCTAATAACGTGGTCAGTGATGCGGAATCGACGATGCTGCGATGCCACATACATGTACATCAAATCGAAGGATAGGATCCTTTTTGCCTGTTCTTTCTAGGGCGGTTATCTTGGCCTGGATCTTGTATACTGGGGCCGGTTGTCTCGCATTCTGCCGAGCACCTGTTTGGTACCGTGCGGGGACCTGCGATCGTGGTTGTTGTTCTGCAGAGTGACCAGTTTCGCCTATGTGCGTGTTTTGTACTCGCTCCACCAAACTTGGTGAGTCACCATTTCCTTCTCCAGGTGCCCTATTCTCGGAAACTCCGGCAGCGTGCGAATCTCCGTCCGCATCGTACGGAGACTGATGTTGTGGGGGTAGCGGCGAAGGCGGAATTTCGCTGGTGCTCGAGGGAGGGTAGGGGGCTTCTGTAGCTCGAGGGGAGGCCCATGGGGAGGCGCCCGCGGGGTCTTGCGAAATGCTGGAGTAATCCATCTCTTATTCTGCTTGTGTGGTGTCGGGTAAGAGCTGTGCCACCGATAGGGCCACGTCTGCACTGCAATGTGAAAAGCACTTATCAACAAGAAGACTTTGAGCAGATTTCATAGGTAAATTATTATTCTCACGTACCTTCGGCCCCTTAGAAATTTGGCAGGAGATTGGGGTGGAGGGATGCGCTGTTAAGATGCATAAAGAGGAGATCATGGAGAGCCGGGACCGGGGAGGTTACGTCGTTGCTGCCTGCACGGTCTGATTGGCCAGGCACCGCAGAGCTCCCCGTCCGACACGGCGACAACAGAACCTCAACTTTCTCTACTCTCTTCTCATACCAATTCGAGCTCTCAGGCTTTGGATCGACTCCTGTGTGTTACAATAGACATGCGATAATTTTTTGAAGACACCGCTTTGGCCTCCCCCAATCGCTGCTGCCATGGTCTCAGCTCTGCTTTTGCGCGCCCGCCAGAATGGCCGAGCTACTCGATATCTCGATCGACCTAATATCAATTGCTGGGCACTTTCTTCCTTAACCAAACCGTCCCTTGGGAGACCAGGATACTCCAAAACTCAGAACTTCTCGACCCTCCAACCGCGATTGCAAGCGAACCTTGACCGGACTCGGAATATTGGTATTATAGCACACATCGATGCGGGTAAAACGACCACTACAGAGCGCATGCTCTATTATAGCGGCTTCACAAGACGCATAGGAGACGTGGATGAGGGATCTACGGTTACGGACTTCCTCCCTGCTGAACGTGCCCGGGGAATCACTATTCAGTCCGCTGCCATCACCTTCCACTGGCCACCTGGGGAGAGCAACGATGCTACACACCATGACCCGCAAGCCCCGAAATCTGCGTCGTCGCACCTGGTGAACTTGATTGATACTCCCGGCCATGCTGACTTCACATTCGAGGTCTTGCGGTCATTGCGCATTCTTGACGGCGCAGTGTGTATCCTAGATGGTGTAGCTGGTGTGGAAGCACAAACTGAGCAGGTTTGGCACCAAGCAAGCACGTATAATATTCCCCGAATTGTCTACGTGAATAAATTGGATAGAGACGGTGCGGCGTTCGGTCGAACGGTACGGGAAGTCGCTTCTCGGCTTGGAGGATGGCCCGCTGTCTGCCAGATCCCGTGGTTTGAAGGAGGGAATGGAAGCTTCGTTGGTGTTGCCGACGCTGTCAACCTACGAGGGCTCCGATGGGGTGGAGGCGATGGCAAGTCAGTGAAGACGTTCAACCTTCAGGAATTGGACGAAGCTGATAGTCAGCTTGCGCAAGAACTCCGCCGCGCGCGGATAGCCCTAGTTGAACTGTTGAGTGAACACGACGACATGATTGTGGAAAAGTTCTTTGAATGCGAAGAAGATCATCTACTGGTTTCATCTGCTGATATATTGGATAGCCTGCGCCGTTGTCTTTTGGGAGGTAGCGGGAGGAAAATTATCCCGATCTTTGCTGGTGCTAGTTTTCGCAACATCGGCGTCCAACCGCTGCTCGACAATGTCGTTGACCTCCTCCCCAGTCCACAGGAGACTCCAGACCCAGAGGTTAGTATTGGAGGCGTCAAGGGGGGTCTCAGACGTTTGCTCTCAGGAGATTTACTCGTGGAGCAGAAGGAGAAAGCGGTGCCAAAAGGCAAGCAGAAGAAGAAGTCCGCCATAGTAGCTGATAGCCGCAGTGCTATCAAGCAGTTGCATGGTTGTGGGCTGGCTTTCAAAGTGGTCAATGATGCGAAGCGAGGAGTTCTCGTATATGTTCGGGTTTACTCCGGCTCCTTGGATCGGGGCAGTCTTTTGTATAACACCAACCTAAACGTGTCGGAGCGCGCTCCTCGTCTTCTGAGAATGTACGCCAATGACGCTGTTGAGGCCGAATCTATCTCCGAGGGACAAATCGGGGTTGTGGTGGGCCTGAAGCATGCCCGGACCGGTGACACACTTGTTGCATGCACTACCAACAAGCAGGTCCCTCCCGAACCTCTGAATACTCTTCAGTTACGCCCTATCGACGTACCGCCGCCCGTCTTCTTCGCAAGTGTCGAACCTCACAGCTTGTCCGAGGAGAAACGTATGCACGAGTCGTTAGCTTTGCTCCTGCGTGAAGACCCTAGTCTTCATGTAAGTATCGACGAGGACTCCGGACAAACACTGTTGAGCGGAATGGGAGAGCTTCACCTAGAGATCGCTCGTGATCGACTCATCAACGACCTCAAAGCCAAGGCAACCATGGGTCCCATTGAGATCAGTTACCGCGAATGTCCACTAGGAACCTCTGGTCCCGTTACCAAGATCTTCGACCGAGAGATCGCAGGCCGCAAGGGTAAAGCAGGCTGCACCGCATTGGTGGAACCCTTCGATCCAGAAACCTCACTTCCCCCAGACCCAACAGCCCTCTCCATCGACATTGCAAACGGCAACCAAATCATCATTCTCGCGCCCGAACTACAGATCGAAACCAACAAGAAGGGCCTTGAAGAAAGCCCTATTCTCCCCTCAGGCCTCGACGTGGAGGCCGTCCGCTCAGCCCTCCAAAACGGCTGCCTCGCAGCCCTCGCCCGCGGCCCACAATTCACCTTCCCCATGCACAACACCCGCGTCACCCTCACGCTCAACCCAACAGCCCACATATTCGGCAACGATACAACGTCTGCCTCTCTTTCCGCCGCCGCCCGCCTCGCAACCTCCACAGCCCTCTCTAACCTCCTCTCCAATCCGGCATCCGCCTCAGCCACGCCGGGAACATGCCTCATGGAACCCCTCATGAACGTAATCATTAGCATCGACGAAGCCAGCCTCGGCGCCGTCGTCCACGATATCTCCTCCTCCCGCGGCGGCCACATCGTCTCTCTAGACGAGGACATCCCCATCACATCAACAGACCTCTCCACACCGAACACCGAAACCGTAGACCCCGACCTCGACCTTCCTCCGATCGATCCCGCCAAGGTCTATGCGCCCCCTGACCCCTTCCAGTCGTCGACCGTGGTCGGTGCGCTCTCGTCCTCTGACTCGGGGAATCGACCGCGTACTATCACCGCTAAGGTCCCACTCAAGGAGATGGTAGGGTATCTTAAGCATCTGAGGAGCTTGAGTGCGGGGCGAGGTACCTTTGTTATGAGTGTTGATCGATTTGAGAAGATGAGCCCTCCCAGGCAGAAAGCTGTGTTGACGGAGTTGAGAGGTGGGTATTAGAGTAGATGATCTGCAATTATATAGCATTAATTCTGCAAGACACATAGGACGTTGTATTGAAAGTGATATGCATAATATGACTTTTATGAAGCCTTGTTCATTCAATGTTTTGATAAAATGATTCCATAGTCTTCCCTATGCGCTTTCATTGAACATCTTTTCTCTCTAGGGATATATATAATTTCGACCAAAGCGACAATATCAGTTCAATTATTTGTTGCTTGATATATCGGCCCGAGAAAATTGGAATGAATGACAGTTCCGAGCAATTATATTTATTTTGCAACTCTAATTCAAGGAATATAAACAACGGGATCCGCCAAAAGGGAAAAAAGTGCAAGCTTTGAAAATGTATCATACCCCCAAAAGAGCGCAACGCTGATACAGACGTATATACATATAAAACACAAAGAGTACTCCGTCTAACCATTCCCCATCTATATCAATCACCAATTATCATCCCACGCTCCATCATCCTGACTCTTTCTTGATGCGGGCGTCGGAGATGATCCTCTCCCGGTGCCCGCGCCTGAGCCTACCGGGGTAGAGCCCGGTCCGGAGCCAATAGACGTTGACGCCGTGGCTGACGACGGAGCACCTGGGCCTGGTTTCATCGCTGCCGTCCCAAGAGCGCCTGATCGGGACGCATTCCGGCGGTGATTGTCTTGAGCGCCTAGTGAAGAGAAGTCGTCCCAGAAGTCCTTGCGCTCGGGCTCGGCGCGTCCGCGCCGGGCGGCCGGGGTGTCTGAACCCTCGACAAAGCGGTTGAAGGAGTCTGCGGCGCCGCGGGCACCAACTTGGATATTTTGTCCAAACTGAGTGGCGTGTTGGCGCGCCTGGGCGGCGAAGTCGGATTCAGCGAGCTGTTGCCTCGTTAGCGTACATGGACGTGTAGTATGAGCAGCATGGTCGGCGCAAAGGGCGACAGTATACGTACAGTCTTCGCGGTGGGCTGGATAAACGAATCATTGACTGTCTTTGCGCTCTTGCCAACAGTCGTCGTAAACCAGCCAAAGCCCTTCGTCAACGCTGCCATAGGGTCCTTCTGGAAGTCATCGAAGGCCGGCATCCCGTTACCCCCCCTTGATTTCGGTGTCTCCTCCACAGGCAATCCTCCGCCGAATCCAGTGAACTTGCCGCCCTCAGAAGGGCGGAGCGATTCCGACCGGTTCGCATTATCAGACCCCATTTTTGCAAAGTATGCCTCGTTGCGTGCTTTCCGACTCGCAGCACCCTCAACCCCACCAAGACCCTCTGGTAAAGCGGGGGATGACGAGGAGCCCCTCGCGGGACCTGAATTCGAAAGAGGAGTGCTTGATCTTGAGCTTCCGACGTCAACGGAGCTTTTCTTTGCCGGCTGCGCTGGCCGTTGGCCAGGTACGTATTCCCGCCCCTCGACTTTAGCGCTGAGTCTCTCCTTCCACTCCTCGCCGACCTCGCCCTCGTATCGCTCTTTAATCGTTGAATCTTCGAATGTGCGGCCCTCAGATTGTGTGATTGGGTGCGAGTCAAAGAATTCCTTCCAGGGGTCGTTCCCCCCTAATTCCATGCGATGTGTCTCGGAGTTCTTGAAGGCGTCCATTGTGATTGATCGGACGAAAGAGATGTGCACACCCAGCCCGCGATGGGTGCCTGCGCAGTTAAGACAGATAAAGGTTCCGAATTTTGGCGAAGCCTAACGCGAGGGGGACGATGCATTAGAATAACCCGGATCTAAATGATGTATATGGGATGCGGAAGACCACAGGACGTACCCATTGGGGAGAAGGCGCGCCACAGTCGCAACATCGGTCATTTCCATTGACTTTCGAGTATTGAAGGAGCTATAAATGAGAAATGGCAGTCAGCGTTAGCTAGAGACTCGAGCCCGCAGTCCGCACTGACTAAAAGGAGCTGGGATTGGACTAACAAAACAGGGCAGGGGACATACCTTGGCCTTCGTCTCCGGGTCGACCTCCCACATTCGTGACATGGCGAGTGAGAATATATAAAAGGGCGGGAGAGGTGTGTATTGACAGTAGGTAGCGACTCGAGCGTCGGTTGCTCTTTTGCCCTTAGGCCAGACTGGTGGCAACTAAGCTATGTGCGCAGCTTGCAAAAAACGTTGTTTCCGCGTATGGGGGAAATCTCTTAACAAAGCATCTAATATTATGTGCAGCCGAATCAACTAGAGCCAAACGAGCGTAAGAAGTAGATTGAAAGACAGGTTGGGCAAGAAGACGGGGGTTCGGCCAGAGAGAGGAACAATGGTGCCAAGAGCTGTGGAGTTGGCCTCTCGTCATAACCGTCAATCAAGGCCGTCTCCATAGCGATCTACAGCCGTTGAGCACTCGAGGAAAATCATTCAGAACAAGACTAGAACCAAGGCCAGCCTTGCGTTTCTCATAAACTAAATGGTGCTAAGATACAATATAACAGAAGAGCAAGATTCGTCATCAGGTCACATCTCCATCAGCCACACATTACTGCATTTTCAGTCCTTGCAATACGAAGCCTGGCGGCAATCCGTATCAACCCGCATAAAAGAGTGCATCTTCGCGTTACTTTCATTCCCTAGGACCGCGCCGGACAGGAATAAGATTCATGAATATTTTTCGTTTTTTTTTCTGAAGTTTCTTGGCTCTTTGTTGGATAGTAGCGCGTCCTGGCAACGCTTACTATAGAGGTATCCCATACGTAAACGGCCTCCGATTTCGATATCTTAATGTGGTGTCCGAATACCTATCGTCGGATAGACACCGCGTTCGTTTAGGACAGAAACGACCTTGTCATTTAGGCAGTGGCAGTGGCAGTAGTAGGAACGGCGTTCTCCTGAGCCGGAGCCTCCGTGGCTTCTTCAGTGGCCTCACCGGGAGCGTCGTCCTCCTTACCGGGGCTGTCAATGGCGACCTTGACGGCGATCTCACGGCCCTCAATCTCCTTTCCGTTCATCTCCTTTACAGCCTTCTCCTGCTGCTCCTCGGATCCAAGGGTAACAAAACCGAAACCACGACCCTTGCGAGGCTCGTTGCGGGCCTGGAGCTTTTTGATCATGAAGCGGGGGATGGGGCGGAGAGCGATCTTGGCGGAGACGGGCTGGTAGGCGGCGAAGATCTCCTTCAGCTAAAAGGGGATTAGCAATCACATAACAAAAGAGTATGATACTATAAGAGCATACCTTCTCCTCGCTAAGGTCATAAGGCAAGTTCGCCACCATAACCTTGGTCTTGGAAGGAATGCCATCCTCAGGAGGGCCACGCTGCTTCTGGGGACGAGTGCTGGGCTTGCGGGCAGGCTTGCCAGACTCGGTGACGGGAGCGGCATCATTCTGGTTGTTGACTTCAGCAAGAGGAGCATTCTCGTTGGAAGCAGTGGTGGGCTGCTCCTCAGCGCCCTCAGTAGCCGCAGCCTGTTGAGAAGATGTTTAGCGGTTGTCAACCAAGTATTGTCGGGGGAGGAGGGGCTATAGCAACATACCGAGCGACCTCCGCGTGTTCCGCGACCTACACGGCCGCGACCACGACCGCGACCACGAGTACGTCCTCCCGCCCTCTTGCGGCCCTCGTTGCCGCTAGCGCCTTCACCGCCACTTGCGGCACCCTCGGCCTTGGCCTCAGCAGGCTCCGGCTTGCGGGCAAGCTGAACAGAGACCTTGCGCTGAAGGATCTCCTTTCCAGAGAGTTCTGCGATAGCGGCAGTAGCTTCGGTGGCGGTAGCAAGGTCGACGAAGGCATAGCCAACAGGGCGGTTGTTGCGAGGGTTCACAGGGATGGAAACGCTCTCACTAGGATTGATGTTAGCTGCTGGAAAAAATAAAGCTCAAAAAGCTTAAAGTCCAAACGTCAGAAACACTGCGCTGGCGATGATGGTCGAGGTGACGCACTGTTGTGAAAGCGAAGCGGAAGGCTACCCGATTGGGAGACCCGACCAAAGCTCCAACGGCAGGCAGTGCATCGAGCGGGCAAATGGCAAAGAGAGAGGTAGACAAGGACAAGTACTCACATGGTGTGGCTGCTGAAGAAATCCTTAAGCTCCCCCTCAGTGGTCGCATATGCGAGGTTCCCAATGTACAACCGACGTCCTTCTTCAGCACTGACAGCAGCAGCATCGGCGGTGGACTGAGCTGCGGGGGCAGAGCCGTTGGAGGCCTCGGTGGTAGGGACAGTGGAGGCCTGGTTGTCGGGAGTAGTGTTTTCGACGGCAGTAGACATCTTGAAGGCTGAGGACACAAAGGGTCAAGTTCTGGAGAAGATAGGTGGTCTGAGGATTGGCGGTGGAGAGGATGACCGAATTGTGTGTCGATGACTCAGGAGAGCTTGTTGGCTGCCCTTTGGGTTGAAATTGATTGAAGTTGCGAGGGGGGAGGAGGAAGGGTAGCTTGGTGCCCTAGATACGGGGGGGTTGTGGACGGGAAGTCTGGATTCACTCGATAATGATTTACCTTGGAGAGGAAGGATCAAGATGAGGTCCGGCGGGCGAGAAAGGAGAAGGAGCGAGAAAAAGGAAACTGGATCCTTGCTTGACTAAGCCGTTTACAGACACCTGCCTTAAGGCACCAATGACGCCAACGTGGGCCAGGCCGGCCCACCTGCAAACATGATCATCGCCTACTCTATCCCGCAGCAAAAGTACGGAGCTGAGATGCTTTTTTAGATTCGAGCCTAAATGCAGCGGAGAGAGACGATGTGTTACAACAACAATATGACATGGTGTATTGTTTGATTGGTATGGATACCACAGTTATCCAACAAGAAACGGCCACCTGACTTTCTCACACATCAATCCCTAGCTCCACTCTAAACGGACTCCGGGGGCTTTGTGACATGCGTCAACTTATCCCTGTAAGGAAAACGGTCAGCATCTTGAATATTTACAACAAACCAAAAACAAAGGATCAATCTTCTTACCCATGCAGTTTCTTGATGGCCGCGCCTAGCCCGTCATGAGAATAATCTTTCTCATTCCACATATCCTTATGATAAACAACCTTCTCCCCAGGCCCACTTCTCTGCAGCTTCAAACTGACTAGACTATCTGCAACTTTTGACGCATGGATGCCCGCCAACGTATACTTCCGGCGCTGCTTCCATGCAAGTTCATGCTCCGTTGATGAGGTGACTTCCGTAGCTATGGTTTCGGATTTGGAGAACAGCTTGGGCACACCGTACCACTGGCCTGCAATTTTGTACCTATTTTCTGTTAGGTACTGTCTCATATGACAAATTCAAAAAAAAAAAAAAAAAAAAAAAATTCAAGAAAGTATAGAAACCACGGAGGCAGAGAGGCAGCCATACCGCGTATCGCAATAGCTGAACGGGTCGTCGTAGATAGCCTGCTCGGTGTAAACTTCCATATCGTCTTTCGAGGCACTTCCGGCATAAAGAGAAAGAATGTGCCTTTGGATCTCTGCTCGCTCTGGTGAGATGGAAATGGAGTTCTCGGGGTGAGGCTCGTAGTCAACGTTGCCGTTGATGTTGCGCGGTGGTGCAGGATGCGGCTCGACGCCTCGCTGATCAGGATGGGGGGAAGTTGAGGATGGCATATTGTTTCTGTGCCTGAGAGCTCAAGAGTGCTGCTGGGGTTCTCTTGGAGAGAAAGTAGCAACGGGGAGGAGTTATACATTGGCACATGTCCCCGGGCATCTGACATCATGATTACGGCCTTGGGCAAGGGGTTATGTGAACTTAGTATAGAATGTAAACATTAGTAGACGTGGACTGCATAGAGTAGAGGGGGCATAACTACCAGCTGTTAGTGACGAGACGAGTTGCGCATGCGAGTTGATTCTAGCTCCGTTGCATAAAAGGTACAGTGATTGCAAGTAGGGTTATACCGTTTAGCATAGAAAATGATCGGAGCAGAGGACACTCGTATATCATAAAGCACATATAAAGCACATCATCCATTCCATCACCCGATCTATTACATTTCGACCAGATCCCTTATCTATTCTCCAATGTAAACGCACTCCAAGTGGCTGGATACCGAGCTGCACGCTAGAATACGCTCCAGCGATATCACGAAAATTAACCAAGACATGGACACGAGAGGACTAGACAAAATGGAGCGACAAATAGGTATATTACAACTTTCCGTTGCCAGTAGTATCAGGAGAACTATTCTCACGTGTTTGAGGCTTGACAGGGACATACTTGCTGAAGATATTCTGCTGCACGAGCAGTCGCTCAGCAGGAACCATCGTCTTGCGCTTCTTAGTACCGCGGCGGCTCTCTAACAGACTCAAAGGTTGAAAGACGGCTGATGTCGGCCTCGCATTGTCATTACTGCTCTCCGTGGTCTCTGAATCCTCTTTAACTTCACTTTTTCCTGTCTGATCTTTCCTTATCCAATGCGAAGGCGCCTCAGATACTGTTGCTTGCGCGGCTATATGGAGAACTTTCGGACATCCAGATTGTGAAGCCCCGTTCCAATGTGAAGGCGCTTCAGGAGTCGTCGCTGGCCCGGGTACGTGGCGTACTGTCGGACGTCTAGGTTGAGGAGTCACCGGAGGCGAAGTTGTACGTGTAGAAGCGGCGTCCGCAGGTTCAAGTCTCGTGGCTTCCTTGATTGAGGGCTTGCAAAGAGGCTCGAAAACTGTGGCTCTGATCGCCTTAATCACGTCTTTGGTCATACATCCATTCCCCTTGGCAAACTCTGTGTATGGGAAGCTGGAGACGATGGTGTCCGCCATGTTAGCGAAGAACTCCTCGGTGTATGGAGATGCTCTCTTCAATGAGGTACGGTTTGACTGGGTATTCGTGTGGCTCTGCTTGGCAGGAACTTGAAAGCGGACTCTTCTCTCTGAGGGACGAGTTTGATCATTTTGGTTGCCGTCAGCATTGTTCTCGTGGGTCTGGATCTTCTTGGGAGAGCTATGAGATCCCTGGGTGAGTGGAAGAAGACGTTTCTTGTCCATTGGTACAATTTCTTGGTGGCCTTGGTGTTACGGTTAGTTGAAAGCACAACACACTGCCCAGGTAAATCACTAGAGTGCCTGAAACAGAGTTGAAGCAGAAATGACTGGCTTACTTGGTAGACAAGGTGTTACGATTGCTCAACAGTATGCCAAACGCTGCAACGCAAGAACCTGGAGAAAAAGAAGATCCAAGCTGTTGGAAAAGGAAGGAAGAATCAAAGAACACATCTTGCATTATCTATCCAGTCTGCCAACACAAGAGAATGATAGCGTTTGAGCAAATAAGACACTTTGGAAATGGAGCATTGAAGTACATACAACCGGGCCTGAAACAGGCGTAAAGGGTGGAGTCTAGGCGCCAACGAGAAGAATGTTGTTTCATCATCTTTGCAGAAAGATCCTGCTTTTAACCAGTCAATCCATCAGAATGAACTCTCAAACGCACAGACAATGTGATCATCATGCTCTTGAACTGCCCGGCCCGCTTTGAATTGCTTTGCTGGATGAAGCGCCACAGCTCTTGGCGGGACTCAGCGGATTGTAGCGGGACTCTGGAGTCTGGACTGGGTTGACTAATGCTACCTTTATCTTGGTTCACCTCATTCCTTTTCTCTCCATCGCCTCTCCATCAAAATCACCACCAAATCCTCGCAATGGATCCGATAGAGCCGGCAGGCCCGTCTCCGGACCATCTAGCTGCCCCTCGACCGCAGCCGCGACGGGCTTCATCGGGCAGTCCTTCCATCCAGGAAGCGACGTCATCGAGTAACCCGCCTGGTCGGCCGCGTGCGGCATCAATCCGCTCGAATCACTCAAACCGCTCATCGATTCGCCTGACGCGCCCGCCTTCATTCATCCAGTCTGCTGCATCGCCTCAACCTGGCAACAGCAATTTCAACTTCAGCTTCAGAAACAATGGTTCGCGTGCATCTGTCGCGATTGACCCTGCGTCTCCCCGCGAGGAGAGGAGCGACCCGTTCGAAGGCGGCCGCCGTCGCAGCAATTCCGAACCCCGGCCTGGACGGTGGTCTGCACCCACTCAAACGGCATTACTACCACGGCTTCAGCCCGGGGAGCCCATGCATACTGTGATGGAGGAGCCTCAAAGTCCAGCAAGCGGGCGTCGTCCGACCTCGGAGTTCGTCAGACCGTCGCCGATACCGAGCCAGCCCCTGGAGCAGCCGCAGCCGAGAGACAATAGAAGTGCTGTACGGAGGAAAAGCGAAGCGGCTCTGAATAGGTTCTCGAGGAACCGAGCGTCGACTGTTAGCGGCACTGCACCCATGACGGGGAACGGAATTCGTGAGTATGAGTCTCACGTTGTGGATGTTCTAGATGTTATTGGTAGGTGGTACTCGGCATTCACCTTTGTCCAGCGGTCCAGGATATAGCACTAACCTCAAGATAGATCCGGAAGTGTCGGCTCTTACCACTCTCACCAACGTTCAAAATTCACTTTTCGTTCCAAATTTGGGTTCGCTTATCAACCGCAATCAGACGTATACCCTTTCGCCTCCACGTGAGTTGGATAGAGAGGAGACAACATCTACAGAAGAAGAGGAAGATAAGGAGTCAACTAAAGGACTAGAATCCCGTCCTGCTTTGGAGAGACCGATTACTAGTATCTCCTCTGTCTTAGATGGCGGAGAGCCTCGTTTTGCTGTTCTGCCAGAGGGGATTAATCTTGAAGGCTGGTCATATCAGGACATAGAGGAGCTGAACGACCATGTGCGGCACATGCTACACTCGCGTCGCTCAAAATTCAAGAGGTCCATGAAAGGATTTGGTAAATACGTGCGCAAACGTATGATATTCACCCTAATCTGTCCAAATTCATCTGCTAATCCCTTCATAACAGCCCTTGGCTTCTTAATTACGTTATATGCAACCCTCATCACCCTTTTTGGACTTGCCTGGGTGCTCTTCCTTATCGGTATAGCCAATTTTCAAATTTTGTTATCTTGTTCACTAACGAGCAATCTAGGTTGGATTAACGTCGGAGGCCGACAGTCATACATCATCAACGTTATCGACAATGTACTGGTAGCACTCTTCGCTATTATGGGCGATGGGTTGGCGCCCTTCCGCGCAGTCGATACTTACCACATGATATTTATCGCACGTTACACCTTCTTGACTTGGAGAATCCGCAAAAAGCGTCGCCTTCCGGAATTGAAGGATAAGAATGACTTGCCATCGAGGGGTGAGGCGGAAGCCGACGCTGACCTCGAGGCAGGGCAACTTCCTAAGGAGGATGAACATGAATTCAGCGTGCTTAGCATTCAACAACAGGCGAAACTTCAGCACCATCAGGCCAAATTTGCCAAGTCTCATACTTTCTACAAACCCCACGAAACTATCACACATCATGCTTTCCCGCAACGCTTCCTCATCGCTATCGTGGTTCTTCTGGACTGCCATTCGCTTCTCCAGATAGCTCTAGGAGCGTGTACATGGGGTATTAGCTACCATGTACGGCCGTTCGCTCTCACCACCGTCATTCTTTGCTGCTCGATCACTTGCAACATCACTGGGGGTGTCCTGATCATGATCGGAGATCGCAGGACCCGCAAGAAGGACGTGGTTGAACGAATGTTCCGCCAGCAGCTCACCAAAGAAGCAATGAAAAAGATGCAAAAGAAGAGGAGGAAGCAAGATGAGAAAGCCAACGCTGAAGACCCTGAGCTGTTATCCGATTCGACTTCCAACGGCCTCCAGGTTCATCAGAGTACATGATCATCTTACTTGCCTTCAGCCCTACATGTAACCCACATCATGAACGCCACGACCTAATTCATCTTCACGACTTCCACCGTCTTCTCCGTTATTGCGACTATACATTGCCCTCGTTTGGATTTCCTGCTGGTTTTATAACTTGCCATTTTTTGTTTATTAGCGAACCTTCCCCTGATCGATACCAGCCACATGTCCCTTCTGCTTTGGATACCTGTATACTTATTACCTTCTAATCACTATGCTCGCTCAACCACAATTTGGAACACGAGTCCTTCTTTCTCTCATCCATGTTTACTCCTCACTGCTCTCAGAGTGGAGTGTGCCGAATTCTCTGTTCAATGCAGTCCTTTCAGTGGCTGGAATATACATGTTTTAAGTAGAATAGGGTTCTGACGCCACGGTCCTGACAATTCAAACAGGGCTTTGAGCTCAGGCTATCTTGCTCGCTCGGTTCCGCTCCAAAATGTCATTGAAGTTGAACGAAGACTCTATAGCTGCGTATCTAGTCAAGTATTGTTCAACATTCCGAAGAGGTACGACAAAACACTATGTCCAACGGAAATCCAAACCTGAATATTTCGGTGGGCATGCGAAAAACGAAAGTATATAATCTTGGAAAGGGGCTCTCAGATAATTCTGTGGGTCCGTGAATCTTTGTTTCTACTTGAAAGACTTGCTAGTAGAGTTATATATATATATCACATGGTTTGATGGTACTACCCTGCTCAATGTACTCCGTAGGAATGTTTATCTACTCCGGAGTATGTACTCCATATGCCCGATGACGTTTGATGCGTTGGACTGCAGCCTGTTGGACAACGCGATGCAGTCAGTGGTCAGATCAATGTGAACGGTAACTGAACCAATGACAAGGCCAATAGCGCTTCAGAGTTCGCCTGGGAGAACCCACCGGGGTCCAAGATTTCAAATCGCGACCCTGGATTTTGCTCCGCAGCGGCGATATGATGGTCGCGCTTAGTCTCCAAAGTTAACCGGCGCTCCGCACTTCGACCGACCGTCGATCGGGGATCTCTCGACCTCCGACTCCAAGTCTGCTCCTCTGCTTATCGTCTTGAATCCAAGACCAAACACCCATCCTCACCCGGCAACCCGCGGGATCTGCTCTACTTTACAAAGACCCTTGCTCCCAGTCAGCTTCCTCAGACCGACACTTGACATCCGGGTTCCAACAGCTTCAGGGGCGCACGATGCGGTACTCTTCTGCTTCAGCATGATCACTCTCTTGAACTCGTCCAACGCTTGAATACACCACGGGGCTAGGAGACTCTCGTACTCGTACGTCTTTGGGACTAAAGGGGACGACGCACGACTTTCGAGCCGTGATTTCATTCTTTCCTATCTACTCTCTTTCGTCTCGCATCATCTGCGTTTTGAACATGGACTCCACGCAGGAGTATCCTCTAGCAGCTGGCCTGCTTGCTGCTCTCGCTTCTACCGTCGTTCCAACACCGACTCCGACGCCCTTCCCGAGCCCCGCGCCCTCGCCGCATTCTCTGCCGACATTATCATCAAACCTTGGACACAATCATGGTGACGCAGGGAGCGGAGAATACGAGTGGTCATCTTTAATCGGTATCATCACAGCACTGGCCGGGAATGTCTTGATCTCGTTGGCCCTCAATATTCAGCGCTACGCCCATATTCGAATAGAAAAGGAATGGGAACAGGAGAAGCTACAGCACAGGTTGAAATGGAAGCGATCCGATCGCCGGAGCTCTTACGGTGCTATTGACGGGCCCGAAGAAGAGGATCGTTACCGGGACGACCTTTCAGGTCACTCTGGACACTACAGAGACGATTTCTCGGACCAGGGAGACGACCTGCCGGATTCTCCCGTATCCCAACGGACTGCACAGCCTGAGAATGGCTCACCGCAAGGGAGACGGAAATCTTACCTTCGGTCACCATATTGGTGGGCGGGGATCATTTTAATGACACTCGGCGAGACTGGGAATTTCATGGCGTACGGATTCGCTCCGGCATCGATTGTTTCGCCTCTGGGGGTTGTGGCTTTGATCTCGAACTGCGTCATTGCGCCATTTATGCTGAAGGAAAAATTCCGACAGAGAGATTTCTGGGGTGTTCTCGTTGCTATTGCTGGGGCAGTCGTGGTTGTCCTTAGCGCAAAGTCGTCCGAAGAGAAAATTGGCCCCGACGATATTTGGGAGATGATTACGCGCTGGGAATTTGAACTCTACCTGGGCCTCACAGCTGCGCTTATTGTCGTCCTTATGTGGTCAAGCCGAGAATATGGACCGCGGACTATCCTGATTGATGTTGGATTGGTTGGCTTATTCGGTATGTTACCGATCAACGCTCGGTGCTACTAGCGATCACTGCTGACTGCAAGTAGGTGGATATACTGCTCTTTCGACGAAAGGCGTTTCGTCGCTGCTGTCATATACCCTGTGGCACGTCATCACGTTTCCAATCACTTATCTATTGGTGTTTATTCTTGCATTCAGTGCTCTGATGCAAATCCGGTACATCAACAAAGCCCTACAGCGTTTCGACTCAACGCAAGTCATCCCGACCCAGTTCGTTCTTTTCACCCTCTCGGTGATTATTGGCAGCGCGATTTTATACCGAGATTTCGAATCATACACAGCTTCTCGTGCCGGAAAGTTCGTGGGTGGTTGCCTTCTCACCTTTCTGGGTGTGTACTTTATCACAAGTGGACGTGTTCGCGCCGACGATGAATCTTCCTACTCTACCGACGAGGAAGAAGCTATTGGACTTCTGCCTGGAGAGCGATATCAAGACCGAGTTGATTTGTCGCCTCCCCTTCAAGCTCAAACGAAGAACGGACCGCGGCCAAGAAGCCCTAATCTCGACGGCACCCGTCAATCACCCCCAGGGTCACTCCTGAGTGAGGGTCTTAGGGACCTTGACGATAATCAAAGCACACCCCGAGCTGTCCTATCAGCTGCCGCGTCTCCCTCGCCTGTTGGTTCGGTAATTGCCGACCTTTCGGAACCTTCTCCTATGTCTCCATCCTCATCCCGCCCTCTGTCACTTCTAAGGAACCCTTGGGCCGAGTCGCTCGAAGAGACCGCGTCTGAACCGCAAATTGAGCGACCAGTCACTCCTCCAGAACAGGCCATCCAGAAACCTGTCAGCTCCACCGTGCTTCTTCGCTTCCCCCCTGCCCCGGACGCAGACGGATCTAGTGCACCAGATGGTACAAGGGCGAATGTTAGGGGCGACGCTGTTCTCGAGACACCGCCACGAAGAGTACGAAACTCGATCTCTTCACATTTCTCACCGGGTCCTTTGTTCTCCACTTTATCTGGAGGCTTCAGCGCTGTTGTTGCCGATTCCATACGTCGCGGTGAGATGAGCCCGGCAAAAGAGCGAAGGGCGATAAAGTCACGCGGTCGAAGAAAGCATCCTAGTACGTCGGTCCTTGAGAACATATTACGTGATGCAGACGGCGCGGGAGGGGAAATCAATCAGGACCCTGAGGCTGCTCGAGTGGACCGTACAGATAGCCTCATCACCGCTCCTGCTACCGCAGGACACTCCACGCCTGGTATCGAGTCTGGAGAGATTACGCGCAACCATTCGGACAACTTGACCACACTCTCACGCCTGCGCAGCCTAAGCGACTCGTGGAGTAAAACAGTGCCTTGGCTTGGGGGTGTCTTACAGAAGCGAAAAGAGAGCCAGAAAGTGCCCGACGAAGCTGAGGCTAGTGCGGAAGCCTCGAATCAAGATGGTCGGCCAGAATCAGGTGGCGCGAATGCTTGAGCCAGCTAGACGGCCTGGTCTGTCCAGGTAACTGGCCTCTGTATCCAATGTTCTCGGTACATATTGTCTTCGATTCAAACTTGTTGGTATACCCCAACTCATGGCGTCGTCTGATACCATTGTCTATAGCATGTTTGTCACACATACTTTATTTGTAATTAGAGGAATCTTACATTGCCACAATCTGCCGTCCCATTCTCATCTCTCCCCGAAGCATGTACTTGGTCAGTCCACGGTGGAGTGTATGTCGTAACTATGCATGGTACGGTGGTTGCAGGTCCATTTTACCGGGAAGTCCCAATAGGTGGAAAATGCAAGACCTAGAGAACCTGCAGCAGCTCCCCCGAATATCGCCCCGGCGGATCTTTATGCCATTCGGTGTTTATTGTACACCGTACGTTGTACATCTGAGGTCATACCTTGGACCGACCCCTCTTCATCTCCGCACCTGCATTTAGCCGTCATCTTATTCTTCTCTCCGCCGGGGTTCTCCTCTCCTGCCCGCACCACCCCACCGTGTCTCATGGACCAATTCTTTGCTAGCCTCTCCAGTCTATACAAACCTGATCCGGACTCATCTCCGCGATGCTTGGGTTGTCACCTTGGCCAGTCACTTTCCCTACAGAGCCTGGAATAGCTGAGCAATTGCCATGACAATGCCACTGCTCCCCACTCGCCAATGTTAGTCCTGATTTGTTTTCTTTTTCCTAGCTCCCTGCATTTGCTAACTTTTGCGTGCCAGGTCTTAGATGGGCCTCGGCTGTAGCTATTCCTTGTTTAGTCCTGCAGCAAAGAGAATCTTAGGAATAAAACCAGCGGGGGCCCGTTGTGCTTGCTCTTTTTCTCCGCATGCTCTGACAGAAAGATTGGAGTACGCAGCGACCGTCTCTGAATTCAGACTTGGAGCCATGCTGTCGACTTTTGTTTCGAAGGGGCTGTTGCTCCTGCAGCTTTGCGCTGGCTTAACGGTCGCGGAGGACTCGTCGCCACTCTACAAGGACCCCAATGCGTCGATTGAGGACAGAGTATCTGACCTTCTAGGTCGAATGACAATTGAGGATAAAACGGGCCAGTTGATACAGGGTGAGTTCGCGTCTGAAGTGTAGGATACGTGCGCACCTGGTGGTATCGCGACTGCGACAAACCATGATCGCCGCAATGGCCAGTGACAGTCGTTGACTGCCCCATAGGTGATATTACCAACTGGATGGATGCGGACACTGGAGAGTTCAATTACACCGGACTGGAAGAGAATATGAGGATAAAAGCTGGCATGTTCTATGGTATGAGGCCTTGCCCTGATTTACATAGCAACATTACTGATATCCTCGCTCCCGCAGTTGGATACCCTGTTGCCTGGGACTGGATTGCAACAAATGTCAAGCGAGCTCAAGACTACCTTGTCGAGAACACTACACTTGGGATACCTGCATTTGTGCAAACTGAAGGTGCGTGATATGGCGCTGGAAAATGAAATTGGCTAAACTGTTGCTTGATTGTAGCGATTCACGGTTTCTTGATTGGCAATGCTACGATTTACAACTCTCCTATCGCATACGGCTGCTCGTTTAACAGGGAGGTAGGACATCTTCAACTCATACGTCACTCTTGCTTTCGCTAGTGTCTGACACGTAATAGTTGATTCACAAAATGGGACGGCTCATAAGCCAGGAGGCTCTAGCCCTTGGCGTCAATCAACTTTTTGCGCCAGTTGTTGACCTCGCTCGTGAGCTACGATTCGGCCGTGTACGAGCAATCCTAACCTTGACTTCCAAGCAGATGCTAACGGATTTTAGGTCGAAGAGACATTCTCAGAAGACCCCTACCTTGCTGGCGAGATTGGATACCAGTATGTCAAGGGATTGCAGAGTCACAATGTTTCCGCTCAGGTGAAGCATTACGCTGGATTCAGTCAGCCCGAGCAGGGAATCAATACTGCCCCGGTTCACGGAGGAGAGCGATACCTGCGTACCACGTATGTCTTTGACCGCTATTTTCTAGAGCATTGAGCATTGACCTGGCTCGAACCAGTTGGCTGCCACCTTTCAAACGTGCAATTATAGACGCTGGAGCTTATAGCGTTATGAGCGCTTACCACTCGTAAGGCTCCTTTGATGCAAGCTCCGAACATGATATCTGACTTTGACGGTTGAAGATATGACGGCATTCCGGCTGTTGCAGACTACCATCTACTCACCGAGATCCTTCGCGAAGAATGGGGATATGAATACTTCGTGATCAGCGATGCTGGGGCAACAGACCGACTGTGCAACAACTTCCACACATGCGCAAGCTCACCCATTGACTCTGAATCTGTGACTCTTCAAGCCCTCCCTGCTGGTAACGATGTTGAAATGGGCGGTGGCTCGTTGTAAGTTCTCTCCATCAAGCTCGGGTGAAATATCGTACTGACTATGATCAGCAACTTTCGAACAATCCCGCAACTAGTAGAATCCGGAGAGCTCGATATTGAGACTGTCGACACAGCAGTTTCAAGGGTTCTCCGCGCAAAATTTGCCCTAGGGCTCTTCGAAAACCCATACCCCGGTGCTCCCGAAGAGGAATGGGATAACCTCATTCATACCGATGAAGCCGTCGACCTCGCAAGAGAACTGGACAAGGAGTCCATCGTGCTACTAGAGAATCATGACAACACCCTTCCTCTAAAGAAGACAGGTGACATTGCAGTCATTGGCCCCATGGCACATGGATTCATGAACGTATGTATACCCTCATGCCAATTCTGTTTTTGTTCAGAGCTAACAAGCCCAGTACGGCGACTACGTTGTCTATCGTAGCCAGTACCGGGGCGTCACTCCGCTAGACGGCATAAAGGCTGCCGTCGGGGACTCCGCAACAATCCACTACGCGCAAGGCTGCGAACGCTGGAGCAACGACCAGTCCGGCTTCGAAGAGGCCATTGCCGCAGCCGAAAAGTCCGATGTCGCAATCGTCGTCGTAGGAACCTGGTCCCGCGACCAGCGGGAATTATGGCAGGGCGTCAACGCAACAACAGGCGAGCACGTCGACGTCAATGACCTTTCTTTGGTCGGCGCCCAGGCACCCCTCGTCAAGGCCATTATCGACATTGGCAAGCCCACCATCGTCGTCTTCTCTTCGGGCAAACCAATCACAGAGCCCTGGCTCTCGGACGCGGCGAGCGCGCTGGTGCAGCAGTTCTACCCCTCCGAGCAGGGCGGGAATGCACTGGCCGATGTGCTTTTCGGCGACTACAGCCCCTCTGGCAAGCTGTCTGTCTCATTTCCCCATTATGTGGGCGACTTGCCGATCTACTACGACTATCTGAACTCCGGCCGCTCGATCGGAGACTCCGGGTACGAACTTGAAAACGGCACCATCGTCTTCGGACACCAATATGTTATTGGTACACCGGAGCCCTGGTACCCCTTCGGCTACGGCCTCAGCTACGTGAACTTCACATACGGCGATGTCTCGCTGTCGGCAACAAATGTGTCGGCCACTGACACTATCACTGTGTCCGTCGACATCACGAACACGGACGACTCACGTGACGGAACGGAGGTCGTGCAGTTGTATATTGTCGACGAGATCACGTCTGTCGTTGTGCCGAATCGGGAGTTGAAGGGGTTCGAGAAGGTGGTTGTGCCGGCGGGGGAGACGAAGACTGTGGAGATTGATATTGATGTCGCAAATTTGGGACTTTGGGATGTGAGGATGAAGTATGTCGTTGAGAAGGGGGAGTTTACCGTGCTGGTGGGCTCGAGTTCGGCGGATATTAGGGGAAACGCGACGTTCTGGGTGCAGTGATGGAAAGCTCTGTGGTAACGCTGTTGCTCATGAGTATAGGGCATTTTGGACATGAATGATGAAGATGTGCGGGGAGAACTGTTGTAATGAATTAGTGACGCTTAAGATATTGCTAATATCATTTGATATCTCATGAACTATTGAGCATGTCACCTGTAGTTGCACTGTAGCCTTTGGAGTACGAGATATTAGTAAATCGACCTATGCTTCTTCCGCCGGACCACTTTTCTGCTCCTTAGACGTCTCTTCTGTCTCGCCCGTTTTGACTTCCGCGCCTGTAGACTGCTGCGCAGTGCCTGCACTGCTAGTTCTCGCGCTGCCCTCTCCAGCTCTCCCCTCTGCACGTCTCGATTTAGCGCCCTCCTTAAGCTTCTCCCATCGGTCTCTATACCGGCCAAGCACATTATGCAGTTTTTCATTCTCCCGTCCTGTCTTCTCGAGCTCTTTTTCATTGAGCCGGATGATTTCCTCGAGCTCCTTGATACGCTGGTCATGTTCCGTCGTCGGAGCTGGGGCTACTGCTGTGGATGAACCTGTCGTTGGCGACGACACGGCAGAAGCAGATTGCGGCCCGTGCTCCGGAGATGGCATGTTCTGGTGGTGCATTGCCTTCAAAGACTGCTGCAAAGCCATGGACGAAGACTGCGCGTTGACCTCCCACATGTGCAATCGTTTCGATAATGTATCGGAGAGATGACGTAAGGCTTGGTTTTCCATCTGTAGTTCTTCCAACGTTTTAGGGGGCTGAAGGCTTGAGAGTTTGTCGCTCGAGCGGCTTGGTTTGCCTTTGGCTTTGCCCTTGTTTTGCTGGAGCATCTCTGGCGACGAGGGTGTTTCCCGGGCATCGACGAAGTCATCTTCTGCTTCGTCATTGCTGTTCCGGCGCGCCTCCTTTTCAGCCCTTGTTAGGATTCCTGCGTATGATACAGTTCCGCCGGTTGTAGGCACCACGTAAAAGGATTCTGCTGGATTTCCCGGCCCCATCCCACCTCCGTTGGTTTCACGGATCGCCTTTAGCGCGG
Source organism: Aspergillus mulundensis (assembly GCF_003369625.1). Classification (NCBI taxonomy): domain Eukaryota; kingdom Fungi; phylum Ascomycota; class Eurotiomycetes; order Eurotiales; family Aspergillaceae; genus Aspergillus; species Aspergillus mulundensis. Next base: position 649,952 of record NW_020797893.1, on the reverse strand, counting down.
CACGGGAGAAGATACGGCTGATATCGGGCTCTGCTGAGGATCCAGAGCGATCTGATACGGCGATTTGTCTATCGAGTCTTGTTTCCGCAGATGATTTGCGAGTCGCACCTGCGTTGCTGGCGCCATCTAATCCAAGCGGTAGCCCTGCAAATGCCAGTGGTGCCGAGATTCGGGAAATAAGGCCTTCAAAGGTCGAGTAGAATCGCTGGAACGGCTCCTCGGTTGCAGATTGTCGGCGCGATTGTCTGGAGTCTGCAGTCTCTGAGGGCACGAATTGCTGAGATGTGATGTCGGTTGGGCTGCCAACTGGCGGTGACCACGGCTGTCTCTGGCTGGAAGTACGGCTTGCACGATCTCTTTGTCCAGCAGCCTGAGTTCCTCTCAATCTCGACTCGCTTGATCTAATCTTTGCGGGGCCGTCGGTCATTCTAGCCCCTGCCTGCTGAGATGAGAGGGTAGGAGATGCAGGAGACGAACGACGCGGCTGAGCCGGGATTCCTCTAGCGGAGGCCAAGTTGCTTGCAATGGAAGACGTCTCTCTCTTGGGCAAACGAGGGTTTCCGCTCAGCCTTGGGGGCTGTTGGGGGTCGGTCTTTGACAATCCCGATTCTGCGGAATTCTGAGAGTTGACCCCGGCAGCAGCAGATGGTGGGTTCTCATGTTGGAAGCGAAGGATATGAGCGAGCTTTTTGTGGTGCTGTTCTAGCAGATGAAGCGTTCGTAGGGCCTATACAATGGAGAGACCGATTAACGCTTGGCAAATGCAGAGGAGGAAGAATTGAAGCAGGGATATACCTCGCGATCCCTACTGCTTTGCGCGACGGTTGCGAACTCACCAGCGGCCAAGTCGTGCTCTTCGCTCGCGGCGACAGGATTAGCCTTGCGAGTTTCCAGAGCCGCGTTCCGGGCGTGGGTGTGGGCCTATGGAGACTGTCAGATGCGCAGTTTTAGATGACAGCTGAAACACGAGCTTACGTACCAAAGTGATGGGAGCAGTCTCCATGGCGTCGCAGAAGCAGAGACGACGAGCTCATCATCAGTTTAGCAAGGAGGGGAGGTTAAGGTCAGAATGAGGGGAAGAATCCAAGCTCAGGTGACGTGGTGCTGGCTCCGGTTACATGATTACGGAGTAATTACCCCATGCACCGCTTTTGGCTCAGCAAAAACGGTCTAGATTCATGCGGAGGGCGTAACGTTCTGTATCAGTGCTGCCTGGGAGATGGAGGCATGAAGTCTGGATGATCGCATTCTTATACGAGTACGGGGTAGAAAGTAGAAATCGCCATCGAAAGTAGTTTTTTTGAGCCATCTAAGTAAAACATTCAGCCCATAAGGTCATAGTCGGCGTGAGGGCAGTCGCTCGTATTCGTGTTGGTAACAGCACTTGGTCTAAGCTGAAGCTCCATCGGTCTCCGTCTCCCACTCCGCCTTACCGGTACCCCCGACTTTCTCAAGATCTGACATTCCTGTACCTTTCTCCTTACTCGCCTCACCTCTGCCCTTTCCAAGGTGCACTTGTTGTCGCTGCTTTTCTGCGTAGGTTGCGGAGAGACATGCTGTTGGCTCTGACCCCAGCCACAGCTGCCATCACCGAGAACCTTTCCCCCTCTTTACTTTCGCACTCGACGTCAGCGTCAGCACAAGCTTAAGCTTAAAGCTTACCATGCTATCCCTGCTCGCATGATTTATCCCAGCTAAATACATTATATGTGTCGACCACTCTCTCCTGAAGCTCGATCCCTTACTTTCGCTTGACCGCTTCGCTCGCTATGGACGTCCCCGTGATCCCTGACCCCCCGGAGCCCGCGCCTACAGATACTCCGCCGTTCGGGAAAGCGTTGCGATCCAAGACAATTCCGGTGGACCTAGAGACTCTTGGAAGCTCTGGGCGGAGCAATGGCCGATCCTCCATCGATTCAACGTCCGATAGGCAAGCGGGGGAGGCTGATTCCTCGAAATCGGGATCTAGCGGTCTGTCGAAGCTGCTCGCATCGAGAAGGAAACGCAAGAAGAAGAAGGATGACTTGAAACTGGTCGACGAGCTCCCGCCAACAATGGAGGCGGAGAGCAATGATGGAACTTTACTCGGCTCTTCTCAACATTCGCGCACAAGAGCTTCTAGCGCTTCAGTATTACCCGAGGACGCCCACAGCCCCAGGGATGACGCCTCGAATCTCCTGACGGACGACTCTGAACCCGATAGGTAAGGCTTCTACTCATGCGGTACCCGTTTGATCAAGATGCTGACGTTCAATGCGGCCTTTAGAACCCCTCCCCTCACTTCGCATGATTCGCATTCCGGCTTCTATACATCCTCTTCCCCTCTGATCAAATCAGCCTCAGCCGACGCCAACGATACAGACGGAGCACATGGTGATGCGGAGTCTGCGATTAGTGGCACAAACTCAGACCGTCGGGGCTCATATACTGACGCGGATTTATCGCGTTCGGCGACCCAGCCAGCAGCCTCAAATCTGAGCGTGCCTACAGATCGAAGCAATAAGAAAAGAAGCGTGTCCAGAAGTCTCAAGAATGCGTTCAGTTCCGACAAGAAATCCGCCAACCGCGACCGGGCAGAGTCAACCACGTCGGGGGAGAGCTCATGGAGCGCAAGCCGGCGGAGTAGTTTGTCCTCGAAGATGGTTGCAGGCAACCCGGCCGAAACGCCTCCGCCTGTTCCGTCAATTCCAAGACCAATACGTACGGACCTCAGGGAGGAAACACTTCGAGGATCGCCTGAGCGTCCCCGTTTACAAACGCCCCCGCACAGTGCCATCCCTTTCCCCTCGACTACAGTGACGCCTCCAACCCCCGCCCTTGAACATGCGCCTCTTATCACAAATTCCGGTATCACGGATTCCCCGTCCTCTATTAAATCCCGCGACTTACCATCTGGCGTTACTGTGAGTCCCTCGGGAAACATGATTTCACATCGCCGCGTTAGGTCTACCTCTTCTGTCATCGGGAAGCCTAGCAAGCTATCCAACTCGATAGCCGTTAGTCCGACCATCGAAGAAGGCAAATCCGGCACTCCCCAGACTGGGTTCTTTTCTTCCGTGTTTTCTGCGGCGCAGACGGCCGCCTCTACCTTGACAAACACCCTCAACGCGCAAAAGGCCAAGAGCACACCTGTACAGGAGGCCAATGACTCCGAGAACCAGACTTCTAACGAGGCTGGGAAAGATTCAGATGAGGCCGGGCAAGCTCCAGCCGAGGAGAAGAAGCCCATGGCTGTCGACACCCTGGGTTCGGGTGATCTGAACTTTAGCCACTTGGATATCGATATTCCACCGGGTGGGTCTATCTCAACCCCAGACGGAGTCGTGATCACGAAACCCGAATTGGAAACGCGCAGAAGCCCTGCCGTATCCCAGCGAGACGAAGCTGCGGCGAAGCTTGAAGATCGGCGAGTTGCACGTGCAGTCACTATGGCATACGAAAACCAAACAAACCAGTCGGTGGACGACGGGTCTGACGCTCAGGCCGGTTCAATGAAGGAGCCCACGGGCGCTCAAACACCCTCTGGTGGTAGCACGTTCGATGGAGAGATGGGTACGAGGCCGTTTCGAAGCAGCAGTGTACGGAGTCGGCTGGCCCGGCGGCGTCACCGAGGCTCTTCTGGAGCAACCTCGTCGACAATTGGTGCGATTGGCGCTGGTGCCATTGCACTAGGCGTTCCAGGCGCGAATGCTAGTCTGCCCAGATTGACAGGATTTGCCGTCGCAAGCAAAAAGCGCAACAGGGATTTCCACCAGCTCTTCCGCAGCGTTCCCGAGGACGATTATCTCATCGAAGACTACAGCTGTGCCTTGCAGCGTGAAATCATCTTGGCTGGACGCATATACATATCCGAGGGCCATATTTGCTTTTCAAGCAACATTCTGGGTTGGGTTACCACGCTTGTCATCAGCTTCGACGAGGTGGTCGCCATCGAGAAAGAGTCCACGGCCATGGTTTTCCCGAATGCTATCGCTATTCAAACCTTGCATGCCCGGCACACCTTCCGAAGTCTCCTGAGTCGAGAATCAACCTACGACTTGATGGTCAATATCTGGAAGATCAACCATCCAAGTCTGAAGAGCTCTGTTAACGGGACGAGGGTGACGGACTCTACCGGTGACAAGACCGAAAAGGCCGGAGAAAGCGAAGATGAAAGCGAAGAAGAGGAGGATGAGATCTACGATGAAGATGAGGACGAAGACAATGCGGAAAGCTTCTTCGATGCTGGGGATGACAGTATGCACGAGACTGATGAGTCGGCACCAAAGGGTCTGCCTCGACAAGCTTCTGGCACTATTCCAACCCTTTCATCAGGGGCGACGCCCAACGGGGTTTCCAAGGGCACCAAGGGGGGTAATGGAGATGCTGATGGTGACTTCCCTGGTCCTCACACACACCCTCCGTCTCAGTACGACGGGCCCGAAGGCCAGTACGACAGAGTCATCAAGGACGAAACAATCCCTGCGCCTCTTGGCAAGGTCTACTCTTATGTGTTCGGTCCAGCTTCTGTGTCGTTTGTTCCCAAGTTCCTCGTCGACAACCAAAAGTGCGGTGAGCTCGAGTTTAATTGTGAGAAAACCGGCCTCACGAATGAGAACCGCACTCGAAAATACTCCTACATCAAACCTTTGAACGGCTCCATTGGACCCAAACAAACCAAGTGCATTAGCACGGAGCAGCTGGATTTTTTGGATCTTGAGAAGGCGGTTCTCGTAACGCTCAGTACCCAGACACCGGACGTACCCAGTGGAAATGTGTTCACTACCAAGACCAAATACCTCTTCACGTGGGCGGCTAACCACCAAACGCGCTTCCTCATGACCTGCACCATTGAGTGGTCCGGAAAGAGTTGGCTGAAAGGTAGGTCTCTTGCATGCCTGCTTTACTCGTGATGTACTAACCTAGATAGGTCCTATCGAGAAGGGCGCCATTGACGGCCAGGGCTCGTTTGGTACTGATCTTATCGCTGCTCTCAAAGGTGCAGTCGCTCCTCGTGGTCGTGCAGCAGGTGGAAAGGGCGGTGCTAAGGGTAAGGGACGACGTAAGAAGGGCGATGCCGCGAGCGACGAGGGCGCTACGGCTGATGCCAAGTCAGTGGCCGACACCAGCCCCAAAAAGGCCGAATCTTGGGGCGTCTTTGAGCCGCTTCGAGGAATACTTGGCCCTGTTGCTGACATACTTGAACCGCTGTGGAATGGCAATGTGGCTGTTCTGGTTATAGGCATCTTGCTCTTCATGCTCTTCTTCCGCCAGCCTTCCCACCCGGCCCTGTCCTCGGATATGGGATATAACGGCCATAGCATACCCCAACGTCTGGCCGCCTACGAAGAAATGTGGCGCAGGGAGGAGAGTGAGCTTTGGAATTGGCTTGAGGACAGGGTAGGACTTGATGGAATCGCCGTTCCAACGATGAACCGGCAGTCTGACAGCCACAACTTCCGGAATAGTCGCAGGTCCCAGAGGGAGCGGGAACTGAAAGATTCGCTGAGCGAAGAGACCCTGTCGGACCGAGAGATGGATCACGCTATCCGCAGTACTCGAGAGAGGCTGGACACGCTCGAGCGGATATTGTCCAAACGAAGGTCACAACCTACAGAGAGCGCTGAGTCGTCCCACGGGGACCTCTAGTCTGCCCTCCACCAGCATTTGAGATTACATGTGTATGATCTGTCTTCAGCGGCACATACAAACACACCGCATAACTCGCATGCCACGTCACTCCTTCACTCAATCTCTTTTATGTACCTTTACTGCCGTCATGTGGCGCTACCTCTCCAATCATTTAAGTTTTGATTTGTCTTGTTGAACAGCGATCTGTGACTTTGCACCATGTCGAGCGAGATACTTTCCTTGTCCATTTTGATCCCCGTGTGCGTGATATGTTGCTGTATTCTGCCGTCCTATATCCACAGGGATACCGATCTATCTTGTATATCCAGGGCTTTCATCCATATACTCCGTATGTACTGCAAGTCCAAGAACTTCCAATCTACCCAGGGATGTAGCCTCAGGGATGGGATTCGCTGGCCTGACGGTGCTTAGCCCTCCAAGCGAGCCGAGGTCGTTCTCGGTGGAGTATCTCATCGGACTAGTCACCATTCGTGCCAATAGCACGTCGTAGAGGGTCGTTGATTACTATGTCAATCAGCAAATTAAGTCCTCATGAGCAATTTCTGCTTCCGTTATCGTATAGATAGGCTATTGATGCTTTGAAGTTTGCTGAGACATTTCTCGCCGAACTCGGCGAGCTCGGCGAGGACCCGCGTTCTTCTCAGCTGCAGTTGACCTTCATTATGCCGCAATCCAATGAGTCCGTTTCCTGCTCATGACTAAAGGAGCAGTCAGCAACACTCTGCCGCGCCGGCAATCTCATTAGGCTCGGTTCGGGCCTAGCCTTGTCCACTAGCTCACAGCCCCGTTCCCTAGGTATGCATGTCTCACTGCTATCTCCTCTTCCAGCACTTTGTTGCTCCGCTCTGAGTATAGGTACAGAGTCACAGAGTGCCCGTAATGCTGACACACGGTGGGCTCTACACAGGCAGCCATCTTCCAGCGGCGGGACAAGCCGACTTGTCCCAGAATCGCGACTGAGCTGCTCTATAAAGGGTCGAATCTCCCTGCCTCAATCCCCAAAACAGCATCACCATCAAATCATCTCATCTCCAAAACATCCTCCAACCTCTATCCTCTCTCCATCCAACCGCAAAAATGCACCTCACCACCCTCCTCCTCGCCACAACAACCCTCCTCACCGGCGCGCTGTCCGCCGACCTCCAAGTCAACTACTACTCCGACGGCGGCTGCAGCGACTACATGACCTCCATCCACCCCGGCACAGGCGGCAGCTGCGTCGACTACGTCTGGACGGGCTCGAACAGCATTAACATCGCCGACTGCACGTTCCCCAACGGCGCCTGCACCTGCACCTTCTACACGCAGCCGGGCTGTAGTGGTGCGAAGCAGCAGGTGGTTTATCCGAATGATAACTGCGCGAGTAACTGGGGGCGCGGGTTTTATTCTATGAAGTGCAGTGTTGAGCATGGGCTTTAGGGAAATCTCTTGGTTGGGTTTATTTGGGCTCTGCTGGATATGATGACGGGACAGCTGCCAGTGGTAGTACTAGATGAGAATCAATTGGACGGGAAGGAAAGGAAGGGGGGGAAAGGGGAGGTCTTCTTGTCGGCGCTGGCTGGACTATAAGGGCTATCATTTTCTGTACAGAACTGAGCACGATGTACTTAATCATCCCATACATATATGAAGAGGTGACTCTGCACGAAAGCAACAGAAGGCCACATCACTGCTAGTGTGATAAGTGGTAGATCATCACATAAACCTTTGATGTTTTTAAATGTCAAGTATAGGCAAACCGAACGCACCATTTATTCACGACTGTTAATCCATATGTGTACCATACTCTGCAGATCCAAGACATCAAGTAAGCCCAGCGGCTTGCCTAGCCTCCAGGTAGCACAAGGTCCCTCCAATACGACACCATAAATGGCCACGCCCACAGCGGCAATGACTGCTCTCGACGCCTGCGGATCTGGGCCCCTGCATCCGCATACCCCTCGCTATCTCTCAGTAGGCGCCATCCACGCCGTCGGGCTAGACTTACCCCCCCAACAATCGAGGCCGCGAAGGGTCAAATTCAGCATCGGCTTGTCCTCGCTATATGGCTCCTCATAACGAACAATCCAGTGGCCTAGGCCTAGGCATCAATGTGGGCCTCAAATATCCATGTGCAATTGAGCCCGGTGGCCGGTGTGTGGCACTGGAATTGCGGGGGAGGCGAGAAGTTTGCCCTGGCGAGAGGCGCATGCAGACCATGCATCTCCGCGTTGAGAAGGCATTGGCGTCAATGGCCCCGTACTTTGTACCCCTGTTTTCTTGCTGTGGATTTGCCCGTCGAGCTTTGGGGGTATTGGCAGCTCAATGCACAGCCTTGGGGCTGGAGTAGTGGAGCTGGAGGAAAAGAAGAAACTCATGTATCGCCTGCATAGCCAAGACGAGTAATTGTTTGCCGCAAATATCCTTAACGTAAAGTTTATGCAGGATGATTCGAGGCCCCTGCAAGTGTAGTAATGAGGACTGCCCAGGCGCGGAGTAACCTGCACCCCGCAGAGCCCAGGCCCCCAGCTATTTAACCCCCCGGCCCTCTTCGACCAGAAAGAAACATATCAGTAGCCGCCATGGCCCAATGCAAAGACACCCAGACCTCCAGCTCAGAGGGCTGGATGCCCCCAGCGACCCCCCGAGCCCTGCCCTTAGGGCAAGCCAACATCTACCCGCTGGGCGAGCCACACGTAAGTAACAGTGACTGAGAGGGAAGTAGCGCACCAAGACTGAGCAAGCCAGGCCGTCAGTGTATCCCTGCCAAAATGGGACTCGATCATCGCACAGTCCCGCGGTGAGAAGTGGGTGGTGGATCAGCTTGAATGGAGCTATCCGCGGTGGGTGGCATCGTTGTCAACTGCCAGCCAGGTGGAGCAGAACTAACAAGTGCATACGATATAGATTCCATATCAACAAGCCGGTGCAGGACCTCTCAGATGCAGTCCTCCACAGGCTTCAAGTCTCCACCGATTGCCGATGCATGGTTTTCGCCTCAGTCGCTGCTGCCTCTGAATGCCTTGAAGCCCTCCGGAGGAGCGACGAGCAGAAGTCCTTCACCGAGACGGTCCGCTTCTTCATGCCCGCCGAGTCCAACAGCAATGGGATTGCAGGACCCCATTGGGCGAACTTCTCTGCCGTCCTCCTTGCGCCGGATCTCTGGGACGAGGCCATGGCCTACTGGCGAGACTCGGGCAACGGTTTGTCCACGCGGCATGCGGAGTATATCCTGACGGAACTCGACTATCTTGACTCCGACTGCGCGGGCATGCTGGAACTCCGCACCCCTGCTCTGAGAAAACGTGGGGGTGGGATCTGCCGAGAGATTCCCGCATCGTATCAAAAGATCCAGGCGGCAGAGTCCAGCTTCTCGGAGCTGCGTGATGCTCTGGCTCGTCTTGCAAGCTCCAATAGGCCCGGCGAGCCGCCTGTACAGCCCGACGATGTATTCTTGTTTCCGACTGGCATCAATGCCGTATACTCGCTGTCCGAGTGCCTGGCGGGCTCGGACAAGACCGCGACCGTCGCTGCCTTTGGGTAAATAACGTGCCGCCCAATCATCCATTCCCACATTCAGAATGAAGTCCTAATCCAACTGATTGATGCCAGATGGCTGTACACCGAAACCGTTGGCATCCTCCGCCGAGGCTCCTGGGGCGAGGTCCTCTCGTACAAATCCGGCAGCGAGAAAGAGCTCGAGAGCCTAGCGGAAACCCTACGCTCAGGCAAAAAGGTCCATGCCCTCTTCTGCGAGTTCCCGAGCAATATCCTCCTGTCCTGCCCGGACCTGCGACGACTCCGCGAGTTGGCCGATGAATACGGATTCATCATCGCCTGTGATGACAGCGTCGTGGGCTACGTCAATCTGGACGCACTACCGTTTGTGGACGTCATGGTTTCTAGTCTGACGAAGACATTTAGCGGAAGCTCGAATGTCATGGGGGGGAGGTAAGGACCTACCTGCCTGGTTGGGTGGATGTGTTAACGAAAGCCACTACAATTAGTCTGGTGGTGAACCCGTCCTCCAAGCACCGCACAACCCTCCGCTCCGCCCTTTCAGCACACCACAAGAAGGCCCAAATCACCTACTTCCCCCTCGACGCCGCAACCCTCCTAGCAAACAACAAGACAATGCACCAGCGCATCAAGCAATGCAACGAAAACACCCTCCCGCTTGTCCGCCTGGTTTCCGCACACCCGTCCATCTCAGCAGTCCACCACCCGTCCACAGCGCCAACAGCGCACAACTACGAGGCCATGATGCGCAAGACCGAGCCCGCAGGCTACGGCAACATCCTGAGCATCGTGTTCCGCGACCCGCGCAGCGCAGAGCACTTCTTCAATGTCCTGCAGGTGTGCAAGGGGTCGAGCTTCGGGACGAACTTTACGGTTGCGGTGCCGTACGTGCATCATGCGCTTTACTCGAAGAGGGAGAAGGTCCCGCGGTATGGAGTTCCCGCGCATATCATTCGGGTGAGTGTTGGGTTGGAGGATGGGGGGGAGTTGGTGGGGGTTATGGAGGAGGCGTTGAGGGAGGTTGAGCGGTTTGAGGGGGGGAGTGCAGGTGCCCGTGGAGTGGAAGATGTGCTCAATTGAGGTAGCTAGGTATATTGGTTGATATGTAGGTAGTAAAGACGGTACTCCGTACACAAGAGCATCTCAAGTTAGGCCTCATCCTCCCCACCACCCCCGGCGTCCCTGCAATCATGAAGCCGCACACCAAAGCCGCATACGCACAGCCCGTAACCGTCCATACCCCCCAATGCGGCGCATCCAAATAGCACCCATCTTCCACTCTATTCTGAGGCGATGGTGAAGGAGAGCGGCGGTTATGGTTGTGTCAGCGGCGGCGAGAAGGCTGCGATTCATCAGCACGCTTTGGCGGCGAAGACGTGCTTAGTTGGAGGTCGTGCTGGAGGATTATGGTGTCTGAGGAGGCGGTTTCTCCGGTGGTTGTTTGAGGTGGTAATGACGACGACTGTATGAGTTTGACGCGTATGTATGTATAGGTGGGCTGGTGAACGCTTGGTCTTTGAATGAGATTTAGCGGACCTAGGCCAGCTGGGAAGACAAACATGTCTGACACAGTAAGAAACAATCAGGGGAGAGATCGGCTTCTAACAAGGAGGCTGGCTTCCTGAGTACGGGCAAACACTCCGGCTTTCTTGGTGACTAGGACACATTGGCTGTTTACGATTCAGTAATGAGATTCAAAATTATATTGTACAATGGCATTTTTGTTTTGCTTGGACTAACCTAAATGCAGGCTTCAAAGCTCTGTGGTTCTTTATGTTGCACCTGTTCATGTGCAGTGAAAAATGAACTCTGATATCGTACGGCGGACATTGGAAGAATTTTAGTCGACTCAATTGATGGGTCGCTGCTCTGTATTGTTTGGTTTCAAAGGGTATACCCAGTGCAGTTGGCTTTCCGCAACGAAGCGCGCTGGTCGGGAACCCAGTTAAAGGATCTAAGCCGTTCTTGTTGCGCGTAGACCTGCGCTTGACGCCAATGAAGGCTTTCAATGACGTGCCTTCTTCCTATCCGGCTCCGGCTCTTCATCATCACTGAGATCCCGATAGATCGTCGTCGGCTGAGTTTCCTGCCACGCCTTAGTGAATATCGGATCCTTCTTAGCCTGATCAGCGTATTTCAACAGAGCCTCGCGAGGGTCTTCATCCCGCATAGAGCTGAGCGGGATGTTCTCCCGAATATGTCGCTCGTCTGGTTGCGATTTCGCAAATGGGGTCGTCGCCGGCAGGTGAGGCCGGCGGGGGTCTCTTGAACGGCCCGAGGCCGTCAGTCCGATGGTAGGGTGTCGCGCGGACCAGGTTGCCGAGCTGTAGTGCGGTACGCCGTTCGATCCGACTACCACTGAATCTCCGGAGATACCTTGGGATAGGTTCATAGTCAGGGTTGGGTCGTCGTCGATGTGGCGGCGTTTGGGCGCCTTGGACATAACGAGGGCAGCGCCCTTTGTTGACATATTGGGGTTATATAATATGTGAGTCTCCGCGTTGGCGGATCCGGTGAGAATCTGGTTGAGCTTTTCGTGCCATTGAACTGTGATCAAGGGGGATCCTGGCGTAACGGGGGTGATCAACTCAGGCTTCAACGTCGCCGGGTTCAGGATGTGTAGATGTCCTGTTTCCGATCCAGTCACGACATTTGCCGAGGTAGGTGAGAAGATAATGTTTGAGGTCGGGTACCGCGAGGAGCTGGAGGGGTGCGCAACAGTTGTAATTGGTTGCTTAAACTTTCTCGTATCCCATAGCTTGATAGTATCATCCCCTCCCTTGGTAATAACAAGCCTTCCATCAGCACTAATATCAATTCCACTTGTCCATGTATCCCGTGTATGAGCATCCCTAACCTCAGCACTGGGCCGGGTATAGGGCCCGTTACCGCTCCACATCATCAGACTACCGTCAAGAGCAGCAGCAACAAGGACATCTGCACCGCCCTGCTTCGGAGAGCCCCAAGCGACTGCCGTCATTTTGCTCCGACCAGCGGATCCAGCAGCCCTCGACTTGTGCATAATCACCTCCTTCTGCGACCGACCAATATTGGCATCCCATATCCGCACTGTGCTATCTGTTCCCGCAGTCGCGCACAGGTTTTCGTTGCTTGGAGACCAAACGCCGCTGGTCACTTCTGATATGTGTCCCTTGGTGTTGTGCATGTCTCTCAGATACATGTCACCCTTCACAAACTCGGTAACTGTTTCGCCATCACGATCGAGTATCCTCGGCTGCGGTGTAGCGGAGACGACGAGAACATAGGCTGGAGAGATGGGGTTGAACGCCGCATAGTGTACCGCATGTGTTTCCTGCGCCGCCGATGTCTTTTTCGCGGAGGGATCGACGGACTTGAAGGAGCGGATCGTTGACGGTGTCATGGAAGCGAAGTCGTGGAGTTTTAACGTACAGTCGGTGGATCCGGAGATCAATCGCGATCCTGAAGGGTCAACGGTGATGGTGGTGACTGCGCGCTCATGCGTTTTCATCACCAGCTCGTGGGATACCGGGAACTCGTCCGAGTCGTCAGAGTCGTCCGAGTCATCGTCCGAGTCGTCTGAATTATCGCTGCTCTTGGCGCCAGGCCCTGCAGGTCCGATATCATCGCTTTCGTCGTCAGACTGTACGCCAGCATCACCAGCGACGTCGCTAATCAGTTTCGTCTCCTCATGGCCGCTATCCGGCTCGACGGCGCGTTTGGTCTGGTCGATTTGCGCATTAATATCCGCTTTCTTTTCCTGCTTTCCGAAGCTCGTTGGGAAGAACTTCTTGAAAGCTTCCTCGTCGAAGCCCTCCATGATTGTTGATTTGCGCTTATGTTGTTTTTTGGATGGCTCGCAAGGCGACTTTGCGGAAGCTTATATGCGGCTTCTGGCTGTTTGCACTGTTTGGTTCAGTTGGGCCAATCTTATCTTATCTTATCCAGACCATCACATTCGTCACTTCGTTGAGCCAGCGAAGTGACAAGTATTTAGAAGGCATGATGGAATGGTGTTGCCGGCAGCATATCAAAAGTATTCATATACCAAGTCTAAAGGATTAACAGGGGCTGGCTATATATGCTTAGTCTAGTACCTTTGAGGCTGCGAATGTACAATCTTCATTTTGCCAGAACTATATATTTCTGCCGCCTTCCGTTCGTGGCTTTAGATTGTGAGAAGCTTGTTTGCGCCTCCAGAAATATCAAAAAGCTTTGAGCATCATGCTATTAGAAGCCTTAGAGACAGGTATTATTACGAGTGATACATAAATATACGGAAACTGCTTACTGCCGTAGACTTGGTCACCCAAAGAAGACCGAAAGTATGAAAATGCACGAAGATGATAAATCGTAACAATTACTGGCTAGAATACACAAGTTCTATGGGAACGGCGAAGACGCAGATAGGACAGCGCAACACCAATAGCCATGTGCATCTACAAGTATAATCCCTCCACGGGACCACCATCCTGCTTCGTCTTCATGATCCGCTCGCGAGCGGCGCGGAAGTCGTCCATCTGCACCCTCATGCGGCGCTCTCTCAGAGCCATCAAACCAGCCTCCGTGCAGATAGCGCGGATATCGGCACCGGACAGGTCATCCTTCTGGTTGATAAACTCGTCAAGGTCGACGTCGTCTCCGAGGGACATCTTCGAGGTGTGAAGGGTGAAGATCTTCTTCTTGGTGTTTTCTGTTTCCGTTAGAATAAATACTACCAGTAGTTTGAAGGCAAGACTTACGGTCGGGGTTCTCGAAAAGAATCTTTCGATCGATACGTCCAGGACGAATCAAAGCAGGGTCAAGAGTCTCAATCTTGTTCGTGGCCATGATCACCTTGACGTCTCCACGGTCATCGAAACCGTCCAACTGGTTGAGAAGCTCAAGCATGGTACGCTGGATTTCCCTTTCACCACCAGAAGTCGAGTCATAACGCTTCGTACCGATGGCATCGATTTCATCGATGAAGACAATGGATGGCGCGTGTTCAGCCGCGACCTGGAAAATCTGTCGCACCAAACGGGGTCCGTCTCCAAGGTACTTCTGAATCAACTCACTTCCAACGATACGCAAGAACGTAGCACTGGTCTGGTTTGCAACGGCCTTGGCAAGTAGCGTCTTTCCTGTTCCGGGAGCTCCGTAGAGAATAACACCCTTGGGTGGTTTGATACCCATCTCCTCGTACAGCTCGGGATGAAGCAATGGCAATTCGACTGACTCTCGAACCTCCTGAATTTGCGACTCAAGACCACCAATATCGGCATAGGACTCGGTTGGCGCCTTGTCGAGTTTCATCACCGAGACCAGCGGATCCGACTCTTCGGTCAATACACCTACAACCGATACCGTCTTGTGATGTAGGAGAATGCTAGCACCCGGCTCAAGAAGGTCCTTGTCGACAAATGACATGATCGACACATAGTACTCGGGGCCAGTAGCGCTCGAGACAATGGCGTGGTCGTCATCGATCAACTCTTCCAGGTTGCCGACTCCCATCGGGCTTCCTCTCATGTCATCCACTCGGCTGCGCTCGTCCGCATTTCGGTCGGTGATATCAACATCCCCTCGGTTGGCGGAGTCGGATACGGACGCTTTGGCTTTCCGCAACCGTTCCATGTTTTCCACATACTCTTCCTCCAGCAGTAGATGGTCGTGGACGCGCTGCATTCGGAGGTATCGCAGCTTACATCGTGATGTCGGATAGATGTCAGGGAGCTTGGATGCAGTGCTGGGACCGGCGGCCTTGCGCTTCTTACGACCGATGCGAGTGGTAGGAGGTGGTGGCGGCTCGTACTTGGGCTTGTCCTTCTAGATATGAGTGTCAGGGCCGCAACTAATTCAACACGAGCCACAATAAAGTCTCACCTTCTTATCCTTATCATCCTTGCCGTCGTGGCCGCCTCCGCCGATGTTGGACTGCTGGTTACCCTATGTTTTCATGCTTGTCAGATCGGAACTGCGCGATGAGATAATAGCGACGAACTAACCATAGTCCCAAGTGGAAAACGAAGATGAAATAAGGGAGTTTCTCTAGGTTCCTGAGATGTGCAACTGTGCAGTTGGATGGAGTTAAAAGATGGAAAAAGGGAGAAGAGGATGACAAGGAGCTTGGATAGCAGCTTGAGACCGGGGCCGGCTTGAGCTGTTGCTGTTGTCGCCTTCGTCAGTGCTTGGCATTGATTATGTGATAATCGTAGCACGTGACCAATATTGTCTACTTCGTTCGCCGAGATAAAATGTCCCGACAGTGGCTTAGAAGTTAAAACCAGGGTATTGGTCTAAAAGAGGCTAAAGAGCTAGAATATTGAAAGCGAGGCACTACGACGAGGCGTTCTTCACTAGACGTGTCAAGTCGGAGAGTGCAGGCTGGTGGCTGAGGCAGAACCCGAGCATCGAGTCAGCGGCTTAGCCAAAGTGAAGACGAGATACAGCTCAACCTATCAGATAGTCCGCCTCGGAGTCAACAGTGCAGTGCGTGCAGCAGCCCCGGAACTGAAAGGCATAAAAAGCTTCGGTGACCACCTGGCGGCCTGAATAATAACTTGCCCCCATCTGGAACTTCACCCCGCCCTCGCGCCTTGCTGTTACCTAGTCGCTCCCCAGCATTATTTCTACCTGATCGGCCATCTATAGTTCCGAGATCTTACTGGTTTCCGTCCGTCAGCCCCTCAGCTTTCCCTCCAAGCCTGCGTGAGGCTCTTTCGCGACCCAACCTTGTAAGCGCTTCAGTTGAATACTCAGCGCCATACCACACGTCATCTTTGGGTGACTCGTTCTAAAGGTGCTTCATCAACCCCCTACTCTGCTCTAAATGTGGGATTGCTCGAGGGTTCACTGCCGAAGCTAACCAGAGCCTCCAACGCTACTAGCGTCGCATCTACCATCCATCTTGCTGTCGCATCTACCTTGACGCTGCCGATTCTGAAAGTTGACACCATGTCGTCTAACCGAACTCGCCGCATTGCGAAGGAGATTGCGGACATCCGCGCAGACACTCATTCCCAGATCACTGCGGAGCCGGTGGGAGAAGAAGACGATATCACACACCTCCGCGGTACTTTTCCTGGGCCGCCGGGTACCCCGTACGAAGGCGGCACGTACAAAGTTGACATTAAGATACCCAACGAATATCCCTTCCGACCACCCGTGATGAAGTTCATCACCAAGGTCTGGCATCCAAATGTCAGCAGTCAAACGGTTGGTATCCCTCGTTTAAGATGATTTTTCAAAGCTCATCTAACTTTGTAACCACCAGGGTGCCATCTGCCTTGATACGCTTTCGTCCGCCTGGTCTCCAATTCTCACCATTAAAGCCGCTCTCCTCTCGCTGCAGTCCCTGCTTAGCACACCAGAACCTAAAGATCCCCAGGATGCCGAGGTTGCCACTATGCTGCTTCGGAACCCCAAAGAGTTCGACCGCGTAGCGCGCGAATGGGCTACACAACATGCTGGGGCTCCGAGAAGAGCTGCGGGAGAGGGCAGCGGCGGCGCGACGAGCGAGTCCCTGCGCGAATTGGAGCGGAAAGAGAAGGAAGCTCGAGAGAAGGAAGATCTGTCCAAGTAAGTATTCATTGGTACATCAGCTCCGAGAAGACTTCGCTTACATGTCTCGCCAGGTATGATGGGTACAACAAACAGCTAATTGATCGATTTGTTCACATGGGCTTTGACGTGGACGCGGTCGTAGCCGCATTCGAATATTACGGCATTGACCGCAACGGAGGCGAAGACTACGAGCTGGAGGAGGCCTACATGGGTGATGTGACCGCTCGACTCCTCGGCGAGCCGTAGGTCTTCAATCTCCCGGAAGTAGATTTGTTTGTTCTTGGTGGACTTCATAATGAGCACGGTGCCTGGCGAATATTTGACTTGTTTGCTTTATCGGAAATTTGGACGCTTAACAACTATTACGTCGTCACGACTCACTGCATGCATATACTTTTTGCATACCGACGACTTGTCGAGAATGTCTTCATGAGTAGTTCTAGTCCGTATGTAGTACTCTTTACTTCCAGCGGCATAAATATTATATCGTTATATCATCTTTAATGCATCTTTAATGCATTGGTTTATACAAGTACTCCGTAAAAAGCTGGAGCTGGAGCTGGAGCTGAGGCCCCGTTGTCTGGTTGAGAACTGCTATCGATAAGCACGGATACTTGACCACCTCCGGCCCGGACTTTTGAGAACCTCTTTACCTTCTTGGAACCTCAAAGCCTTGGTCATGGACGATCGATACAACAGTACAAAGTGCTGCTAGTACATCCTCAATTTCACCTCACTCAGAATTGGCGAAGAAAGCACTTCATCCACAAGAGAACCGAACAACCTGATCGATCTCCGCCACAATGATTGAGGACGACTTCTACCGAACCTCCTCTCAGTTCCGCCTATGGTCTTTCACTGAGGAATCCCTACGGACCGTGCGGCAAAAGACAAACAGTCTCGCAAGTGACCGCGTACGGATCGCGCTGCGAAGGGCGCGTGAGGCGCGACAATCCGCCAACTCCTCTGCCGCAGGTACACCCAACCCAAATGGCAGCGACGCAGACAGCAAGGCCGGGGAGGAAAAGGATATAGAATGCTTGACATCGGAGGAGGAGCAGGACTTAGTGCGGTACTACTGCGAACAGATCATCCAGCTAGGAGAGAGCTACAAGCCCCCGATGCCGTCGATAGTGCGGGTATGAAACATACTTTACAGCTCCCTTGAAGCAGGAAGCACAGTACATCATGCTAATGAACTTATGCTGACCAGGCCACCGCAATCCAATACCTCCGCCGGTTCTATCTCACCAACTCCCCAATGACCTACCACCCCAAGACCATCATGCCCTGCGCCCTCTTCATCGCAACAAAGACAGATAACTACTACATGTCCCTCCGGCAGTTCGCCGACGGCGTCCCCGGCGACACAACAGCAGAAGACATTATTGCGCCCGAATTCCTCGTGATGCAAAGCCTCCGCTTCACCTTTGACGTACGCCACCCCTTCCGCGGCCTCGAAGGCGGGATCATGGAACTCAACGCCATATCACAAGGCCTTGGGGAACCAGCACCGCACCTCCCAAACCAAAGCGCAGAAGACCTGCGGCGCGCTATTTTATCCCTCCCACCACCACTGAATACCCCTTCTCCCCCGTCAATATCAGACCGCCTCGCCCGCGCACACCACAACACGCGCGAGATCCTCAAATCCGCCGCCCAAATGACAGACGCCTACTTCCTCTACACCCCATCCCAAATCTGGCTCTCGGCCCTCTCCCTCGCCGACGCCCCCCTCGCACAATTCTACCTCGACACAAAACTCCCCAACCCCACCGAATCAGAGCACCCCCTCGCACAACTCCGCGCGAAACTCCTCCAAACCCTCTCATCCTGCGCGACGCTCTTACAATCCTACAAACCGCTCGGCTCAGACCCAGAGCAGAAGAAAGCCATGCGCCGGATCGGGAAGAAACTATATCACTGCCAGAATCCCGAAAAGGTGAATCTAGCCGGACAGAAGAGGATTCCGGCTGCGGCGGCGGCGGCAATAGCGTCGGCGGCGGGGAACCCGAGTGATACGCCGACGCCGGATAGCGAGATGGAGCGGCTGGCGAAGAAGAGGAAACTCGAGGCGGAGCAGCAGAAGGCCGGGAATGATATTTTTGGCGGGGACTTGGTTATGGAGAGGACGAGGGATAGACAGGCGTAATTGCAGTTGCAGTAATCAAGGCACCTTTGTCTACTGAGAGGTAGAAGGAAAGGGAGGGAAATGCTATTGGATATGCAGTTGGAATTCAAAAGTGAAGAGTGTTGTGTTCCTCGATACCTTTATTTGATATATACCGTCCCATGTAGAACTTTGTTAAGCACGTTGCTAGATGATCAAGACCCTGGCCCCAGAAAAGGTCTGGTCATAGCCCTTCTCAGTGCTAAGGTTGATGAACATGTGGAAAGACAGGCTCGAAGCCAGACCTTGACATCAGCAAGCGTCAACATAATACTAGGGATACAGGATGAACTACAAAATGGACTCTTCCTACAGTAGCATAAGATAATTGATGCCAAGGCAAAGAATATCGAATTCAATCCCCCCCTCCAAGCTGAGTCTAGATAGCGGAGGAATGATATGAGACGAGGTATGGAACAACCTTAAGAGCAACAGCACAGGCCATCTAAACTGAACGAAAAGAAAAGAAAAAAGCACCCTATAGAAAAAAATCGAAGAAACATATATCTCCAGAAGCGTGAGACAACCTTAAGAGACGAAACAGAAACAAAAAAGTCGGGAATTTTCAAGTAATTCCCTTCCCATATATCATTCATCCGTCAGACCCAACCAAACCAGGACGGTTCATCACTCCCGGGGTAGTAGACAGACAACATAGACAAAAATTGAACTTTTCCTCTTTTCCCACGTTGTATCATGATCTAGCATGCCAGTCGTTAAAGAGAAAAAAGGTAGTGGAGACTCAAGAGGTAGTCCGCTTAAACGGTACCCTCGGAGATCATCTTCTTGCGGAGGTGGTTCTTGTATTCACCGATGGTGCCGTCCCAGCGGCGGACGGTCTTGTGCTCGCATACCATGATGTCCTTGGCGATCTTGTCGAGGAGTCGGAAATCGTGAGAAACGACGACGACACCACCGCTGTAGGCGTTGATGGCATCGGCCAAACTGTCGATGGTGGGGATATCCAGACCGTTGGTGGGCTCGTCAAGGAGGAGCATGTTGGGGGACTCGATGGCGAGGAGGGCGAAGACAATACGGGACTTCTGACCCTCGGACAGGGTACCCATCAGAGCAGTTTGGGACTCACCCGAGAGACCGTAGCGACCGAGCTGCTGACGCCAGTACTGGAAGTCCTGGGACTTCTCGGGGAACTTGTCGCGGACGAACTCGAGAGAGGACTTGGTCAGGTCGAGCTGCTCAGCGGAGTGCTGGCTGTACATGCCGAGCTTCAAGTGAGTGTGACGGCTGACACGACCACCAATGGGAGAGAGCTTGCCGGTCATGAGACGCAGCAGGGTTGATTTACCAACACCGTTGGGACCGACAAGGGCAGTTCGGGAGTCCATGTCGACACCGAAGTCGAGGTGCTCGTAGAGGGTGTCTTCCCAGTTGCCGGAGTAGGAGAAGGAGACGTCATCGAAAGACAGAACAGGAGGAGGGAGCTTGTCAACATCGGCAAAGCGGAAGCTGAAGACACGGTCGGGGATGACGGGCTGAATGAAACCATCGGCCTCCATCTTGTCGAGAATCTTCTGGCGAGACTTGGCCTGACGCACCAAGTTGGCGTAGGTACCAGCGGAAGCGATGAACTTCTTGATGTGAGCGATTTCTTCCTGCTGCTTATTGTACGCCTTCATTTGGTTGACTTCCTGCTCGGAACGGGTCTTGTGGTAAGAGTCGTAGTTACCACCGTAGTAGAGGAGCTGCTTCATGCGCATGTCGATCATGTTCGTGCAGACACCGTTGAGGAAGTCCATAGAGTGAGAAACGAGGACGAGAGTACGCTCCCACTTCTTCAGGTATTCTTCCAACCACACACAGGCTTCGAGATCCAAGTGAGCAGTAGGGTCGTCGAGAAGGAGCAGAGAGGGCTTGACGAAAAGGGCCTTGGCGAGGGCGACACGCATACGCCAACCACCAGACATGTCCTTGGTCTTCTTGTGGATTGTCGTCTTGTTGAAACCAAGACCAGTCAAGATAAGAGAAGCACGGGTGTGGAATGTGGAGGGGTCCATTTTGTCCATGCGCTGCGCAAGTTAGCAACATTCATATTTTGAGATTGGAGAAACATACGTCGTACAGATCCTCAAGGATAGGGCTGTCAGGGCCTTCCTTCTCAAGAATCTCCTCCGCCTGCTTCTCCATACGGTCGAGCTGGTTCTGAGCCTCAGTGACAACCCACTCGAGCGCACCGAGGTCGCTAGGAGGGGCACCCTCGTTCAGAAGGTAGATATCAATGTGCTCGGGGATCGGGTATTCACGGGCATCGATGGCCTTGAGGAGAGTGGACTTTCCGCAACCGTTCTCACCGAGCAGACCGTAGCGACGACCGAAGTTGAGTTCGAGGGTCGAGTCGGTGATAAGGACCTTTCCGTGGAACACGAGCGAGGCGGAGGTGACCTTGGCATCGCGAGACGACGGCATGGAGGAAAGCACACCGGTGGTGACACGATCGGACAGACCGTGCTTGTCCATCTGTGCTGTGAGCTTCTCGACCTCCTTCATCTTCTCGTCGGTGGTGGCAGGCTGGTCCTCAGCACCGGACTCGACGGGGGTGTCGTCCTTTGACTTGCCGGCCTTTTTGGCTTTGGCATCGCCACGCTTCGCCATGCGGGCGGCTTTGGATGCGGACACCATCTTGACTGTGTATGTATTGATGGGATGGACTCGGTAGGGTGGTGAGGGAGGCCTGGAGGGGAGTCTGACGTGAAGAGTGAAAGAGGGAAAAAATGAGAGGGTGGATCGGAAATAAAAATAGCGGGGGGGCGAGCCTTGCTGCTAAGGTGGGGGAGGTTCCTTGAAGCCCTTATCGATAGACGATAAAACACTAACAGCGGGCGAGGAGGTGGCAAGGAAGAATGACTATCCAGCAGTCAGAAATGAGGCGATGGAGGAGAATAAAGCCACTGGGAGGAGAGGGTGAGAAGGCGAGAATCAGAGATTGCAGCTGCAGCGATTGTGCTTTGAGCCTGAAAGTCGCGGCCAAAATCTTCGAGTGGGCCGCCAAGAGTGGCGTCCATTGGATGAAGTACGTCATTCGAGGCCATATCGGGCAGTGACGGTCACGTGGTTTTAGCATGACTAATTACCGCTATTCCATTGCTGCAATGCTCGATGGACAATCATCCAGGAACAAGATGATTATATGTAGCTATGTATAGAGCCGATGATATGTACAAACGCTGAACAAGGATATTGTGTGGTAACTTAACCATGCCTCATCCGCTCACTAATCCTTTCGAGCACTTCCTTCTCATCCGCATCCAACCACAGATTATCCGACCACTCGACTTTCCCAGGCCGAATAACAACCTGCATGGGCTCTGAGTACTCAAAATCCGACGATGACGAATCACTCCCCTGCTTGATCTTCGGCGCCTTCTCAACATCCTGCGCCTGCTCCTGCCTCGCTTTCTTGCCCAAAGGATGAGGCGTCCACCAGTACACGGGAAACCGGCGCTGGATGTTATTGAGTACCAAGGCGGCCGACAACATAAGCGAACAACCCAACAGCAGGACTGGGATAAGCCACCAGCCAACAGGGGCAAGTTCAGTAGCGCCGAGCAGAGCGGTTGCTCCCGCGGGCGGATGGACCGTGTTGGTAAGGACCATGGCCATGGTGGTGATGGCGCAGGCAAGAGCCCCCGCGAGCTCAGGCTTAGATTCCGCGCTGGGATTCAGGGCAAAGAGCTTGGCGATAGCAATGCCGATTATGCTTGCGATGACCTGGCTGAACAGTGCGTTTCGCGGCTGGGCGAAGGGGGATTCGATGGCCGCGAATTCCAGCACGGCTGCGGCACCCTGTTTACGTTAGTGAACACTCGACGGTTGAATATGAGGGTTCATACGAAACTGCCCACGATGATAGGCGCATGGTGGTTCTGGAAAGCGGGTACACGCATTGAAACCTCGGAGATGAGAAGCACGCCGCCGAAGACACCGATTAGGGACCAGAATGCGATGACCACATTGCCCAGTGCCTTTTGAGGTTTGTCTCCTCTGTATCCGAAGAAATGCGAAACAGGTCGAGGTAGTAAGTGCCATGGCGGCGCTGGAATGAAGCGGTTCAGCACGGCATCAATGTCCAAATGCCAGCGGGCAAAGTCAATGCGTGAGTGCTGTGAGGAATGCTCGCGCGCCGGGCCGCGGTCCCGGTTCAAATTCCCTGTCATTCTGCGCCTTACCCGCTGTAAGGGTTTGCCAGATTCTTTGGCGCCGTAAAGAGTGGTATAGAAGCAAAAGCTGGATCTGGAGTCGCAGTTTCCGCTTGTTGATATATCGTCGTCGCCACCACGGCAAATATTTCCGCTCGACTCAACAACCTCACGACGAAAACGAAGGTTCAAGGAAAGAAAACAGGAATCAGAAAGCCACCCAAATACCATCCACCCCCAAGAAGTGGAGCGAAGCAACGCAAAGCAAGGGAGAAACAAACGTGCCTGTCGCAGCGTGGATGAACCGGACCAGCGGACTATATATCCCAGTCCCAGTACGTAGCCAAGCCGTTACCCCAGATACTGTACTCTCCGACCCTCAGCAGCGTAACCAAACAATCTCACCTGTCTGACGAGAGGCGGCGAAGGGACATTATGAACACTGGCCGCGACATGGTCTGTGAGCGCCCTTATACCCGACGTACCGTATCTCCGCGGAAAGGCGTGATTTATACGCGGAGGAGTGAGGAGAAGGCGTGAGAGCCTGTGAGGAGAAGGCAGAGACGTTAGGAATCCAGGGCATTTGATTGCAGCGGTTGCGGTCATGAAGCGCGCATCTTCCTGGTTCTTCCAACCATATAGTTTGGGTTGGGTAATGGGAATTCCGGGGTGGGCTTAGCGCGGCCGGGGCCGAGGATCGCTGTACGTAATTTACGATGCGGTCATGCGGCGGTATTCGCCAATTGCTGATGGACGGTGAGTGAGAGTCGGGGATAGTACCTAGGTAGTGACAGTACAGTACCGGAGTATATGCGAGCTATTGTTATTATTGGTGTGCTCGAACTCTAGATCTATAGACTAAGTAGAACAAATATCGTCAGTCGGCAGGGATACCGTACCGACTCAAGGCCGAGTATACTCCGCGTGAATCTCCGCATCAGCGGCTTCTCCTCACGAGGGGTCCGTAGTCACCATCTAAATTCTAAGTTACTGACAACCTTAGAAGTCCAACGTCTTGCCCTGCTTGGAGCTCTCCTGCACCAACTCGATTAAACGAATGACCTCCGCTGCCTCCTCGCCGCTGGCGGGCAGGTCGCCCTCGCCGGCCAGAGCCCGGGCCATCTTCCGGTAGTATTCTGACCAGGTAGGGGGCTCGACGGTGGGAGTGACTTCGCAGACGGGCTTGCCGTCTTTGATGGTGGTGAGGGTACCTTGGCCATGTTAGTTATTCCTTGAGGTGAAACGTGAACTGGACGAGAAATACCGTATCGCTCGCTCGGCTCTCTGCCGTATCCACTGTCGCCTGGCCTCATACCGGCCTTGAGTTGGTCTTCTTGACAGTCAAGGTGGAACTGTCCGTCAAAGTCAGCACTCAACATGCACCGATCAAAGATGGGAAGAACTTACCTTCTTAAAGCTACCCTTGTCACCCCTAACCCAGAACCTCAACTGCTCCTCCTCGGCACTGACAACACCCGCCTTCGCCGTAACCAGCACACCACTGTTATAGTGTAGGAGGACCGTAAACGAGTCTTCATATCCAGAAGTGTTGACTTCGCGCTGCGACCCAACGAAACCAGTCACCCGGTCCGGCTTGCCAAGCAGATACACAGCCTGGTCCAGCAGATGGGAGCCGAGATCATGGATCGCGCTGCCTCCGGGTACAACCTTGTTCTTCCACTTCGAGACGGTAGGCGCGGGTTCTTGGGGACGGTGGCGGTCGAAGTGGGTTTCGTACTCGACGACGCGGCCGAGCGAGCCGTTCTTGACGAGCTTGGAGAGGGTGACGAAGTCGGCGTCCCAGCGGCGGTCTGCAGTGTGTATTAGTGGTTTATCCGGAGTTGGCTATGGGTGCATTCGTACTCTGGTAGACGGCGAGGAACTTGTTCTGCTTCTTTGCGATCTCGACGAGCTCGGCGGCTTCTTTGTAGGTAGGGGTGAATGGTTTCTCGCAGATAACTTTGGCAATCAGCTCACTGCCACGGTTGGCATTTGGAATCAGGAACGTACCGTGCTTTCCACTCTCCAGGGCCAATTTGCCCAGGTAGTAGTGTGAGTCTGGCGCTGTGGTGATAACAACTACATCGACCCCCGCATCCTGAACGAGCTCCTCGGCGCTGCGGTAGGACTTGATGCCCGGGTGGTCCTTCTCGGCGTCATTCTCGGGAGTGGGAGTGCGCTGAACAACAGCATACAGCTTGAATTGCGGGACGTCCTGGATGAAGGGGATGTGGAATGTTTTGGCGCTGAAGCCGTAGCCCACGATTCCGACGTTGAACGTTTTGGAGGCCATGGCGGGGTAATGTACAGGTGATAAGGGGTATATGGAGAGGAGGAAAAGAACTATAGAATAGCGCACGGGATAAGAGCAGGTTATATACGAAGAATTGAATGTGATAAATATTGCCCCTAAGAATGACACTTCACCCAATGTGGGGGAACTCCAAGGAAGGTCCTGGCGACGGCAACTCTGGCTCTGGCGGGGCACCACAGCCCGGCCACTGGTTTCCGATCGGCATTGCCCGATTTCTTCCCATTCTATTCCTGTATCCCAACACATCGCGTCACCTCAATTGCATCCTTTATCCATTAGCAATGATGTCGAGCTTTGAAGAGAGGGATCACTCACCCGACACCCCTCTGGCTGCCTCAGCACACTCTCATACACCAGGTTCGGGTTCCCGAGGATCTCGAACTTGGGCACGCTGTTGTTCCCCATGAAATCGTTCACCGTCCTCTGCGCGAATCCCTCAGTTGTATACGCCTTGGACGGTCCCTTTGCAGCTGCCTCCCGCTTTTTCTCAACCGAGCTCCGGACGTACTCCAGATACGGCGGGTTGCCCGGCATGATCACATTATCTGCCGCAATGACCGAGACACCTGGGACAATCTTCCCTAGCTGCTCGCACAGCTTCAAGTCCAGCGTATATGCCGGCTTATAGTGGTCGATGAACAGCAGCTCAACCTGCTCTACCGCGCGACTCTCAAACAGCTGGTTCAGGAGCACGTCACTGCGCCCGACCAGGATGCTCACAAAGTCACGAAGTCCAGCAAGTTCGACAAGCATATTAGCGATAGCCGCATACTCTGGGTTGAGCTCGAGGCTGTAGTAGCGGTTTCCTCCATTGCGGCGGACTGCGTCCCCGAAGAGGATGGCGGAGTACCCGACGTAGCAGCCAAGCTCGATCATTTGCTTCGGCTTATGCGTCTCAATGAGCTCGGTGACGATAGGGCCCTTTTCCTGGCCGACTGTCATGAAGTGGTAGGTCTGGGAGTACTCATCGATCAGCTCGAGCACTTTCTGCGGACTGCCGCGGATGGAGTCGAGGTTTGGCTGGTTGTAGATCCAGTGTAGGAGTTTGAGTTCGCGGCCATCCTCTCTCTGTTGCTGTCAGTGAAGGTTCATGAAAGGTAGGAAGATGGCTTACGGATCGCTGAGGGGGTGCTTGAGCGTGGTTTTCTGACATTATGTGAGTAGTAGGTATAGCGAGCCGGGCAAGGACTAAAGATAAGAGTCTGGTGATGGAGCTCCCGGCATAAGGAGCAGGGCAAACTAACTTTTTATACCGATTACCCAGCGTATACCACAGTCTATCGGACTCGGGCAACATCGCCGCGAGGGACAACAAAATGACGTTATCTCCGCCCCTTACTGAACGAGGTGGCCAGACCGAATATGTCTTCCATCATGATGTTGAGGCTGCACAAGAAGCTCGACGACTGGTCTACCGAAGTGTATCAGTGGAGTTCAAGCATTAGCAACAGTCGAATGAGGTATTTAACCCCGGCTCGGTGCAAGAGCATAGGGCCGAGCCTCGGAGATAAATACGGTATGGGTTTGCGATGGCGCGAAACCCACCACATTGAGTCACTCCTCGGATATAGCCAGATGTCCTCGGATTTATGGTTCGAGTCTATGGCTGCAAGGGTCTAGGTTCTAGGTAAGGGGTGCTGCCTGTCAGGCTGTCACCAAGAACCTCGTTGCCTTGCTGGCTCAGGCAGATGAGCGCAGGAAACTGCCCAATTCAGCTGGCTCTTTTCGAACGAATTCCATACCCAGCCCTGAGACATAGTACTAAGGTCCTATCGTCCCATGTGGAGGGATTGGTCATTTTTAGACATCTGATGTGATCTGATAAGATTGTCAGCGAACTTTGGAAGCCGTATCTATTCCAGATGCAAGTCTTCCTCCCTACACTGGCCATTCAGCTTATACAGCTTCATGGATGTGGCATAATGCAGACTGGTGCTATTTATATCGGCAAGATACATGCAAAAAAGCCCTCGCTGCCCATTCGCCCGAGGCTCGGTGGAATTGCTCTGCATTGCAACCCCGCGTTTCCCCGCAAATTCAGGAGCGGCGTTGTTGATCTCGCCATCCTCAACGATTCAAGAGGACCTGACTGTAGCCGATTATCCCATTCGTGCGATAATAATGGCCAATTCTCTTGGAAGTGTAAGGAAAGTGGCGCTGGACCCTGAGCAATTCAGCCGCTCAGTTGCATATTTATGTCATCCTTGAGGCCTAGTTATACGATGGCGTTCTTCTCCCTTTCTCTGGCAAATAGCACCCATAACAGCATTGAACACAATGCATTTCTCCCGGATACTCGCAGTCTTTACTGCCTTAACCTGCGCCTCTGCAGGCAGGCTCTCTCCCAAAACCTGTGTCATCCCAGCCTCAGGTACCAACGAGACCGATGACGCCCCGGCTATTATTTCAGCGTTCAAGCGGTGCGGGCGCGGCGGAAAAGTCGTCTTCAAGCCAACGACCTACTACGTCAACTCCGTCATGAACATTTCCTGGCTGCAAGACGTCGACATCGACCTGCGCGGAAATCTTCTTGTGGGTTAAGCCCACAACCTCCGCATTCCAGCCAGCTGACTGAAGGTTCGTTTCTGCACGCAGTGGAGCACTGACATCCACTACTGGCTCAACAACTCGCTCGAAGTCGGGTACCAGAACCAGTCGACGGCGTGGATTCTGGGAGGCGATAATGTTCGCATCAACGGTCATGGCGTTGGCACGCTCGATGGCAACGGCGACTACTGGTATGAGTGGATACAGGAGCAGGAGAACACGTCAAACTACCCTGGACGGCCCATTGCTCTGACGCTGAACGGGTTGACGAACTCGGTTGTTAAAGGAATTAACTTCCTACGGAGCCAGATGTGGTACGTACCTTGACTAGAAGAGGGAACTGAGAAAAGGTTGATAAGGTGGTAGGACGATGGCGATCATATACTCCCACCACGTCGAGTTTGACAGCATCCTGGTAAACAATACTGGGAATAGAGTTGATAGCTGTACGTACACCAAGCCTTTAGACACGAAATGCTAACAACCGCCTAGCCAACACCGATGGCGCGGACACAATCCGCTCGTCACATATCAGTTTCAACAACCTGACCGTGTACAACGGCGACGACAGCATCTCGTTCAAGGCAAACAGTACAGACATCACACTGACAAACTCCCACTTCTACAACGGCCTCGGAGTCGCGATCGGCAGCATCGGCCAGTTAAACGACCAGTTTGAGACGGTCGAAAGGATCCGGGTGGAGAATGTTTTCTACGACAATACGCTCCACGCTGTACGTGATCTACCTCTCTTTCTAGACCCTTCTAACAATCTCGTCAGGTCTACTTCAAAACCTGGACCGACGATCAAAACGGCTACCCGCCCAACGGCGGCGGCGGCGGCCTAGGCTGTAAGTCCTCCCTACCTCCTTTCTCTACACCAAAAGCCAGCCAACCTTAACGTGATACAGACGCCTCAAACATGCTCTTCAAAGACCTAACCGCCACCTCGATGCGCGGCTCCGCCGTCGCAATCTCCCAATGCACGCGCTTCATCGGCGCCCCCGGCGACGGGAACTGCACGAACTCCCAGTTCCAGATCAAGGACATCACCGTCGCGAATCTGCACGGCACGACGGAGTCCGAGCGCGTCACGAGCTTCCAGTGTAGTGCTGTCGCGCCGTGCACGAACCTCGGCATGTTCGATATTGATTTGGAGTTTGGCAATGGGACGAAGGCGGAGGAGTACCTTTGTGGAAATGTGGAGAGGCCCAGGGGGTTCGAGTGTACGGGGTCGGTTTGTGAGGGGGGGAGTTCGACGGGGGAGTGTTAGGTGGAGAATTCATGGGAGGACGGGTGTGGATGTTGGACACATGCAGATGCACATTGCTGGAAGATGGTATGGTGCCTTCCCATGGGAGTACTGAAGTTAGGGTGCACGGGTAACTAATGGCATTTCTCGATATCTTTTCCCTTGGTCAAGAACACAGTACCCGTGGTCCAAATTTGAATAGCTCGAGCCGGGGTGATGATAACAACACAGTTGCGAGGTCAAATCTACTCAAGGACTTCAGGAATGCACTCCAGTGAAGCATAGGTACGTAGGCTCTCCTAAGGATGACAAGAAGCTTGAAAGCATGCGTCACCTGGGATCTCTCTACCTGACCTACCCAACTAGGTAGTTGTCCCGAGCGGGCCTGGTCCCTTCATAGCTCTTCTTGGAAAGCAGAGCACGAGACGTATCCATTCCACCGGACCAGTTTCCCACACCGGCCCCATGCCTGCTTTGGTCAACAGGCTGTCCACGCGCACTTGGAATTGTCCTTGGGCCTTAGCTCTTCTGGGAGCCTTTCGAACCAATCTACCCCAGGTCCACCGGAACATGCACAAGTCTTAGGAAGAAGTCGAGGTGAATGACGAATTCACCTATGACTAACGGACCGGAGATCTGTTAAATGGAATTAGTCCTGATATCCATGACACTTGCCCCGATGACTTCAGTATGAAGAATGTTGATTAGGTGACGTCCATTGAACATATGTACATGTATACGGAGCAATATCCCACCTCCAAATGAGAAAGATCAAACCATCCAAGAACATCAGATAGAAACGACAGTCTGAGCCTCGCCATAAGAAATACCATTGTATTTCCAACGAGATCTTCCAGCCGATTCCGAGTCCAGTGGAGCCAGAGTCCATACATTCAAGGCGTGTCCGAGACGACCAATTGCCATCTACAAAACGCTCCGACCAACGACTAATCACGCCGAGCGAGTCTATAAAACGGCTTTGCTGGATTCATCATCGACCGAGAAGCACATCGAGAATGTCTTTCAAGAAAGTGGCTGTTTTCCCTGCCTCGAACGGTATCGGAGGCAGCACGGTCAAGCATCTTATCCCTTGACTTCCGCCAAAAGATCGGTTGTCTTTATCGCTCGCCGTCCTGAGCAACTAGCGGACGCTTCGTCTTCCGGTGCAACCATTCGACAGGCAGACTATGACGACGATAACAGCATCTTGAATGCGTTTGAGGGCGTGGACACTCTCTTCCTGATCTCGTATGCCTCAGTCGAGCATGAACACAGATCCGAGGTAAGTCAGATGCAAACTCACTTCCACTTCCGAAACCGTGCTAACGGGCACAGCGTCATCGCTTCGCCATCAACGCCGCAATCCGCAGCGGAGTAAAGCACATCTTCTACGACTCCCTAGGGTACGGCGGCAAGCCCGAGACCAAAGAGTCGGTGGCCCATGTGATGCAGCCTCATCTCGACACGGAGAAGTATCTGGAGGAATTGTCCGCGAAGAACCCAGGCTTCGGATACACGGTAGTCCGCGAGGGCCCGTACACGGAGTCCTACCCGCTGTACACGGCGTTCTTCGACCCAAAGAACCCAGTGAGCGAGATCAAAATCCCACACGACGGGCCCGGGCCGGGCATCGCCTGGGTCAAGCGTGAGGAGCTGGGCGAGGGCACGGCGGAGCTACTGAGGCGATTCGCCATTAACCCGGCGGGCTTGGTGTATTGTCAACGCAGCGTGTTACTTTCCGGAGCCCGCGTGCTGTCGCTGCAGGAGTCGGTGGATATCTTGGGCAGAGTGGCCAATGTGCCTGTCCGGATCCGCCGGGTCTCCGACGAGGAATTCGCTGCGCAGCCGCAGGTCAAGCCGAACTTCGTCTATTGTGGAGTTGATTACTCGCTGTTGTGGGCTACGACCTTTGATGCCTTCCGTCGGGGCGAGGCGGCATACGCGTCGTCACTCCTTGGAGAGCTCTTGGGGCGTGAGCCGGAAGATGATTGAGACAACAGTGAGCAATTTATAGTTCTGTCGTGTACCTGTTGGCGGCTGTAGAGCAAATGATGGAGGGGATTTGAACTGATTTGCTGCCGTTAAATACACTTGGGCATGTACGCTAGATGATGTGTGTAAAAAGAATATTTGGTTCTCTCTTTGTGTCTACATTAGTGGTTTGGGAAAGTCTACTTTCAGATAACAGATTTGTCTGCTGCTTACAAAGTAGCAGTGTAGTTGTACCAACTATTTGGAATGAATCTACCTAGGTATGGTATAAGGGCGCTGTAGCCATATCCCCTGGGGTTTTCTGCTTTCAAGGTTAGTTGCCCCAAGCCAATGCTTTTTTATAGCTTTTCTTTACGATGCAAAGCACAAAAATCATAGATACTTGGCTAACTACTGTTAAATAAGTATAGGTTTGGTACGATTCAAGGATAAAGGTGTTCTGCCATATGGTAAGTCATGTATATATGGCCTTAAGATGGGGTAGGTAGACATGAACCTTAAGATAAAAAGCACATTTATATACTTGAAGATACCCGCTAGACACATACGCCTTCTAAATAGATATACCTTGGTATCTCAATACATCTTATTAATATACGCGCTCCGCCTCTGCGAATTTGCGTTGGTGGAAAACGGCCCAGGAACGGAAGCTTATCATACGCAGAACATTTTAGTTATTGCCGTAAACACTCACGGCTGAGCCAAGGAACACGATAGATGATATATAATATGTGTTAACGGGTTCTTAACCTTCGTCGGGCTTAGGGGGCGTAATCAGGCAGACAGATTGTCTTGCACGTTGCTTTAAGCGTGGCGCGTGTGTGATAGTTGCAGCCTGCCAAAGGCGGGGGCTACAAAGAAGCATTTAATTGGTGGGCAAGGTAATATATCTACATTAAGATATTCGCCTCTTCTATCTCTTCTGGGTAGTGTGTTTCGGGCTGTTTGTTGCTGGGACTTGATTCGGAATTAGGGTTTTCTTTTATGGAAGGAACTGGAACCCTAAAGTAGGGCTAGACCGAGCCGGAGTTTTGCAATGGATATGCTTACCTACAAAGCACTGGAGGTGACTACGAACTATGGCATCTACATGGGACCTGGATATAAGGTCAACTAAGTATGGTAGGTACCTACGTTGTCTAAAAGTGGCCGTGGCTATGTTCTGTGGTTCTTCATTGGCGTAAAGTTGAATTTACATTGCACCTGCTAAGCCATATCTATCCTCCGCCATCTGAGCAGCAAGCCAATCATGGTAGCTTTAAGATGACCGAGCAGTGAGACACTCTTTTCTTTGGATCTGTAGGTTCGTTCTAGCCTCGAGTGCTTGTGCTCTTATGTTGCATTTTAATATGGAATCGTGCGACTGGCTACCTAGGTAGGGTACCTTTACTTAGGTAAGTGCCGGATGACCCGGACACAACTTCAGAGCAATTCAACAAGAACCCTCGATGGGCAATGGTACCTGGATACGTACTTACCTAGGTAACGTATACCCCGCATCCTCGGTGTCCGGGGTCATTGCGGAGTACCCAGACCATCTCGGGGCAAAATCGACCGAGTCATGCATGACCCCAAGTTTCAGCAGAAAAGCCGATCCCTAACTGATTCAGTCAGCCGGACAATTAGAAGCCAGGAATTGGAGCTTTGCAGGTGGAATGCATGACACGACTGCGCGGGGGGATTGGCATATTTAGTCATAGTTCCCCTCGTGCACCACGAATGCACCACTGTAAACCCCCCTAACAGCTCTGACTTTCCGTAATGCGCCTTTACCTGCTAGCTCTGGCCACCGGGGCAGCAGCCTCATGCTGGCGAAACTCATCCTGCACCGGCCCTGCAGAGCCCTCGTTCCCTGGCCCCTGGGACTCAAACAACTACGCACCAGAGTCACGATTCATCCAGCCAAAGTCCATTCTCTCCTTACCAGCGGGGGAATATGTCTCCGACTACCCATCCGACTCTGCCCCCTCCATTAGCACAGCCGACACAGGGCTAGTCTTCGACTTCGGCATCGAAGTCGGCGGAATCATCACGGTTGACTACGAACTCTCTGCACCAAACGCAACGCTGGGTCTAGCATTCACCGAAGCAAAGGACTACATCGGCAGACGTTCGGATAACTCTAATGGCGGGACCGGAGCAGACGGGGCTCTTACAGCCCTTCTTACATCGGAAAAGGGCACGTACACCATGCCAGACGCCAAACTGCGCGGGGGATTCCGATATCTCACGCTATTCCTCACCTCGTCCAATACAAATGCGACTCTGACAGTCAAGGATGTTTCCCTTGAGTTGGCATTCCAACCAACATGGTCCAATCTCCGCGCGTACCAAGGATATTTCCACTCGTCGAACGAGCTGCTCAACAAGATCTGGTATGCAGGCGCGTATACATTGCAGACAAATTCCGTCCCTCGAACAACATGCCGCGTCTCGGTGAGTTCCAGCACAGGCTGGAATAACAATGCCGTCTGCGGGCCTGGCGAGACGGTCCTGCTGGACGGCGCAAAGAGAGATCGATGGGTCTGGATCGGCGATATGGGCGTTGCGGTGCCGAGTGCGAGCGTGAGTACGGGGGATACGGAGAGCACGAAGAATGCGCTCCTTGCGATCTGGGATAATCAGACGCCGAGTGGGCTCTTGCCTAAGGCTGGGCCGCCTTATTTGAGGGCTGATAGTGATAGTATGTTCCACTCACTCAGTCATACAATGGGAAGGGAAGGGAAGGGGAGGCTAATGGTGCAGCGTACCATCTATGGACGATCATCGGGACATACAACTACTTCCTCTTCACGGAGGACTACGACTTCCTGGCTGATATCTGGCCACGATATGTCAAAGCGCTGGAGTATAGTCTGGGCAAGATCACGCCCGACGGGATCATGAATGCCACGCAGACTGCGGACTGGGGCCGCTGGAATTACGATACCCTCGTTGCTTCTGCGAACATGCTGTACGTACAACCCACCATCTACCCAGCTAGGCCTTTACTAACTGAAACAGACTCTACCGCTCCCTCGTCACAGCAGCCTTCCTAGCCCCCTACGCAGACGCAGACACCGACGCAGCAAGCTACACAGTCGCAGCCGAAACCCTCCGCACCGCCATCCTCACACACCTCTACGACGCCTCGAAGGGCGCCTTCAAAGACAGCCCGCACTCAACCCTCTACCCACAAGACGCAAACAGCATGGCGCTCGCATTCTCCATCTTCTCCCCAACCTCCAACTCCACCACCAACAACACCAACGAGGCATCCCGAGTCTCAACCTACCTAACAACAAACTGGACGCCCATCGGTCCCGCCGTCCCCGAACTCCCCAACAACATCTCCCCCTTCATCTCGTCCATCGAGCTAGAAGGCCATTTCGCGTCTGGCCACCCCGAGCGCGCGATACAGCTTATAACAGATTTGTGGGGGTGGTATCTGGCCCATCCGAACGGCACGCAGTCGACTGTTCCCGAGGGGTATCTTGTCGACGGGACCTGGGGATATCGTGGGGACCGCGGGTACCGGAATGACCCGCGGTATGTGTCGCATGCGCATGGGTGGAGTAGTGGGCCGACGTCAACGCTGACGGAGTATGCGGTTGGGTTGAGGGTTACGGGGCCGAGGGGGGTGACGTGGAGTCTCAAGCCATTGGGGGTGGGAGTCGAGGGGTTGGGGAGTGCGCAGGCCGGGTTTACGACGGGGCTTGGGAAGTTCAGTGCTGGGTATCGGGTGGAGGGGGGTAAAGTCAGGGCTTGGTGGAATGTCCCTGAGGGGACGAGGGGGTGGGTGGAGATTCCGGGGACTGGGCAGGAGGGGAGGTGGGTGGAGGGGGGGAAGGGGGAGGTGGCGGTTGAGTTGTAGATCCTTAAAGCTCGAATAACTTAGGTCCATAGGTAAGATGGAGATATCTATGTTTTACTATGTGGCACCAAAGGCCCTGCCCGCTGGGGCAGCATACACTATCCAGTATGATATAATGTCCACAGGTAGGTGAATGTCAGATATGAGTCCAGCAGGCAGTGTCACGATTGTAAGCCTGCCTCTTAGAGACATCAGACTCAAATACTTACAGTAGTCAACTTTGTGGCACCCGACCATTAGAGTGATTAGCTGGCGAGAGGAGTACACCTTCCTAGGTACGGACATATTGACCTAGGGCTGGCTCACGAGTAACCCTACCTGACACTACCTAGGTACATACCGCTCCGTTGTATAATCCAAAAGCAGTTTAAAGCCGTCTATAAAATGCCTATCAATTCTAGACAACGTTTCAATTGTCCGTGAATGACAAGCATTATATTACGGAAGACAATCCTTGGAGCGTAGTATGGTACACTCGAGGGGTATACCGGGAAGCACACCCGAGAATCGGGTAGTGGAGCCGTTGATAAAGGCTGCGTCCCCGCACGCCAGTTGGAGATCCGAGATACCTTCCTGTCAGTAAGGACACTCTGCACGATTCCCTAACTTGTGATCATTTCCAGACCCTGCCGGTACTAAACAAAAGACCCTACCATACCTTTCAACATGACAACCACCTCCGAAACCAAAACGTTCACAATCAAACCCACGCCCCTAATCCCCAACAACCCGAAACCCCTCCTCCTCTACAAGAACTGCTTCGTCCGGGACGATGGCAAACTCGATCTCGCTCGCGCCTACGACACCTTCACGTCCAACGCCTGGGACGTCAAATGGGTGACCCGCTACGGCCGGCAGCAGACATCGCACTACCCCCCGACGACGCACGAGGTCATGGTCGTTGTCTCGGGGCCGGGGGTTGTCCGGTGGGGCGTCGCGGATTTGAGGGACCCAAGTAACTGGGAAGAGCATACGTATGGTTCCGCATTCGAACAGGGCGGATTGGAGATTGAAGTTGAAGTCGGCGACGTCTTCTTGGTTCCGGCTGGGGTTGCGCACAAGAGCTTTGACAAGCGCAGCGGTCAGCACGATGCCGTTGTTTTGACGGGGGAGACGGCGCATGCGATTGAGCTTCAGGAAGGACAGGATGAGCGGGAGAGGGTGTTGGGTGTGGAAGCAGAGGGAGAGCTGCATGGGTTCGTGATGATGGGGGCTTATCCGAGGGGTATGAATTGGACTTGGGGCGCTGGAGGGGACCATGTTGGACGGTTTGAGGAGTGTTGGAGTGTGTCGAATCCGGAGACGGATCCTGTTGTTGGGAAGGGAAAGGGAGGGCTGTATAGATATTGGGCTTGATTGCCATTCAAGGTGAATGCATTGACAATAGGGTAGGTATGATGTTCAGCTCCGGGTATGCTACCATAGTACTTTGTTCTAACAATGACGAGAGGCCGTGCTTGGGTCAAATGTGTAGGCATTGGCTAGCATCCATACGTCCATTATATATTTCTTTTGGGATAGCAATTTGAAGAGACTACCTAGACTGAAACCTTTCTAGGCTACGGCATAGTAAGGGATGCCGCCGTATAAGTGGATTGGTCACTTTGCCGGCGCAATAGGTGACTCACAGGGCATATGGTTATATCAATACGCAGAGACGCAAGGGAACCCCGACGCCCATTTTTCAAGGCCGAACATTAAAGTTGTACATCCCAGTGTGACACGGATGTTGCCTCTGACTGGGTTTTAAGCCCCGGACGGCTAGGGCTATCCTACGCGAGATTAGCCCTAATTTCACTCTATGTATTGGTATGGAAGTCCAGTGTCGGGAAAGAGTATCCAACTGTTATGGTACGAAGAGTCATACATCGCGGCAGCCATTTCCGGCTGCGTTCCACGCATTCCCCGCGTGCGAAAGCATGGCAATGGCTGCACTCGCTCTCTGGAATTTGGATCCGGGGATAGAGTCAGATCTTGACTCATCCTTGATTCCGGCGAGCGGCTCCGGAAATCCATAGATATAACTTCTCTTTGCGTCGTGCTTGCTCTCGAGATTCTTCTTCCTTTACAACTACCCATCTGCTCATCTTTCCCATCTTCACTTGCCAGAGACTATCATCTCCTCTCACATCTTCTTGCTCCAGCAATACCGTCCCAAATCACAACATGCACCTCTTCTCAAAGCTCATCCTCCCCACCCTGACCCTCCTCACACTCACAACTGCCGCTCCAGCCCAGCTCGACCTAGTCGAGACTGAGGCAGCCTCAACCTGCACCGATAACACACAGTGCACGGCTGACAGCACCACCGGGGCTCTCTGCCAGTTCGCCTCTGCCAACGCGACCGAGGGCGTGTGCATGCAGTTGGCAGACGGAGATACCGTAAGCACAGCGAAGTGCCAGAAGGATGGCAAATACTGTCTGATTGACCGCCACTGCTGCTCTGATAACTGCGATAAGATCTTTGCGACGGATGTGGGGACTTGTCGGCCGCGTCGTCGTTAGAATGCAAGCACGATCACTTTCTGTGCGGCGTAGGAGGGTTCGAGCGAACCAGTCATAGGTGCAGAATGTGCCCCAGGCGTTGAGTCTGTCATTGTTTCATGAGCTATCAAGTATAACTAGGTCTTGTTTTTTCTTAAGAAGAATGGAGAACGCAATTTCGTGGCAATGGCACCTAGTTGAATAAAGAATTTGTATTCCGTACTTGTGACTCAACTCCCCAGGAAGGGAGCAGCCAAAGGTCATCTAACCCTACCATATTGCCTAAGTTGCCTTGAGGTGACCCTACTGTTTGAACTCTGAACAAGCGTTATAGGAGCTTTTTAGTCAAACCTTCCAAGTTAACTCGCCAGACTCTCGGCTAAAGGTATTAAGACCATATCCATAAATCTTCCCGATCTATCACGGATCTATCATCGTGCTAACAGCTCTAATCGTTCTAGTCAGGCTAGGGGGGCCAGACTCCACCACCACTGGATCTCACCATTTGAAGGCTTTGAGGCTCTCGTCTTACCCACTCAAGCCGATGAAGTTGCGGCTTGGCAGAGCTTAGGCACGTTTGACGGAAATAGCGTATGGGACTAATCCGGCACTGCCTCTGCTCAGTGCCTTAGCAGAGGCTGTGAAGCGTCTGATCCAGATATGTCTACAATGATCCCATGATTCTTCTGCCGACAGCTTCACAATTCCCATCGAACAGTGCAGAAAAAAAAAACCAATGACAAGCTCCACAAGTCGCGCGATTGCCGAGTATATTCCTCTCGGTCCGCTCCAGACCGGCTCACGGTCTCATGATTAACCTGGAAGTCTCCACCTCGTGCGCGATCGTTTCCCCAAGCATGAGACGGCCAGTTGATGCCGCTCGGCCGTGTGGAGACCGGCCTCGCGTCGGGCCGCCTTCCAACCGTCATGGCGCGGAAGGGATAAATATAACCGCGGATCTTGGGAGCGTTTCCGGCACTGGGGGGATGTCTCACCCGGTGGCTGCTAGATAGCCGCGTCAGTTGACTGAGGCCCTGGCCCTTAATTTGGATGCTCTGAATCAAGGGACCCCGAAAGGCGCTGTGTCTCGAGGACTTCCCATGGCACTTGAGGTATTGGATAGTGGGGCATCTGGAAGTGACGAGTAACCCTCGTTTCTTTAATTCCTACACGCACCATCGGCGAATCAAGATGCAGGAAATCGGGATCAGGGGCTCGGGCGGTGTAGAATATGTAGTAGCCCCAGACTAAGACCGCCGTAAAGCGGTGATCGAAATTGTATTTTCCTCTGGCCTGGGGCTTGATTTTTCTTGACCCCCTTACCTAGTCGGCAGCAGAGCTTCCAAGGTGGTCGGATTTTCTTGTAAACTTCTCCCCTTTCCAAACAATCTTGGGCTTTTTCCTCCCGGCAACTCACCTTATGGTTTGTTCCTCACCTTTGCTCGACCAGCTGCTACGAAACCATGCCACAAACTCTAGGACCGCTCGACTACGCGTGCACGGATTGGCGGATCAGTAGCCAAAGAGCCGCAGATCTGTACAGTTCTGGTACCAGGCTTTGGACGAAAGAGGATCTCGAAGACATAGAACAACAACTGCGCCAATCCTATGCGATGAAACGATTTTCGGTCCGACGAATCGATGGAAACATACTCCTAATTTCCAATCCCATGTTCCAAGTCCAGAATCCTATCTGGTACGTGGATAGAGTATTCTGACCCAATTTCAGCCTGCAATCTAAGTTTTCCTTAGGAAGCCCCATGTCAAGTACCAAGAATATTGGCAACTTGTGAAAGCACAACCCAACGGCCCAATCGAAACTTACCTGTGCTCTTACATTGTAGATTGGAGCAATCAGACTGCACGAAACTTTCGACAGCTCATAGCACAGCCCATGCAAGCCTTTGACGAGAAACACTTGTTGTGGCAAAATAGCAAGACCTGCAAGCACTTGGTAGCCTTGGTCCAAGATATACTCGGTACAAACACTGTGAAGAAAGTTCTCTGCTTCGGACTTGGTGATTTCTGCCGCTCCGCGCCTGAATGGCTTAAAAAGCAGCATGACTCTTGGGACGAGAACTCGGAGGTAGAAAATGTGATGGGCTGCATGATCCAGCATTCGATGGCTCTTACTATCGCTCAAGTTTGTTGTGGCAATGAAACATTGCCATTACTTGCTCAGGACCCAGAGTATACGGAGGTCGCAGAAGATATCCTGACCAAGAAGGGATTCAAAATTGTTGGAACTCACGGTGCAGGAGGGTTCGCGGAAATCGATGAAGACTCACTCATAATATCACCCTTTGCTGCCGCCCCAGTTAAGTAGATTATTGCTGATCTTGCTCGGCCTGTGCTTATTATTTCCACCGGCTTTGAAGTCTTTAATAGCAATGAGTAAGTTCCCTTTTATCGATCCTCGAATCTGTCTAACCATGGAACTTCACAGAAAACCATTGGCAGATGCTGAATCTCCGAGAACAAGGCAAATGTGGCTTGATTATGATGCCTATAGCCTCTTAAGCCATCCTGATGACGTTAAAATATGCTCTGCATTAAAAGGATTACAAATATATTGTAGACGCCAGCAAACTCTGGATTCGCAAGGAGCCTGAGTTCACAAAACTTCTTATGTAGGAATGATGGAATAGAAACCATCGCAAATACGAAATGAATTTCAGAACTGGAATCCTATGTATATGTATAATTCCTCCTACTTGGTCTCTCCCATCCCTCGTACGCTGCGCTGGATTTCGTGAACTGTTTCAGAAGAGCCCACGGAGTCAAAATTTAGGATGATCCTTATGACTGGATGCCGTTCAAGCAGCTTCAGTGACAGTTCAAAAAAAAAAAAAACCCCACGAGAGTGATTCTTCAGAATTTCAAGAGACAACTGCTACTTTTGCTCTCTCTTAAAACAACAAGAAAGTGAACGGTCATTCGCAAGCAACGCAACGGTCAAAGCGTGCTGCTTAGGTTGATATTGGCCAATCGTTGCGGTTCATAGGGCTCAGCGTCTCTTGCCTATCATATTTTCAAGCATCCTTTTATCAACAGTGAATCACTTTTGAATTATTGGTTCGTTGGATAGGTCCGGTCAACAGTCAGGGAGCAGTTCACTCCCCACTACTCTCCTTCTGTCCCTATCCATACTCTCACTCTGTCAGTATCATTCTCTTTCCTCCTCATTACTCTCCTTCTGCTTGTTCGAGTCACCCAGCTATCTCGAGATGGCACGAAAGTATCCCAAAACCTCTCCGTCTACAATAATTGAGAATTTAGAAGCCAAGATGCGTTGCTATCTTAGTGGGTTCATGCATGCAGTGACTCTAGATTTAATGGGAATTACTGTATTTAGATCCTTGGCCAGTGTCAAATTCATAATCAGAAGCTTCTTACTTGTTACTTTAAGCTTGGGTAGCGATGCTGAATTAATCTGCTATCTGACGGCACGGCCTGTAGCCGGTCAGAAGCCGTAACTGATATTGTATATAGATATCCAGCCTCGCTATAGGCACTCGCTGCAAAGCAATATCGTTTAGCTAACCATGGCTTTCGAACAGTGGCAGATTTGTTTGACTCAATTCATCACATACTTCTGCGGCGCAGAGTCTCCCCTGGACATTGAGCTCTCATGTCAAGGTATTTCTATGCATTCTGAAAGCAACGCCGATGTGTTTGAGGCCCCCAAACCAACCAGCTCGCTCCAGCTCCCCCGGTCAAAGCCCAAGAACTCATCCTTAGGTGAACAGGACTCCACCCGTATGCTTCCCTGCTCTTCTCATTCTTGCTGCATGTACTTAGGCTCTCCAGGCAGCTCGATACTGTTACGCACCGAGCCACACTTAAGCGCAGGAGACCGTATCCCTAAGTTTGGTAGCTCAAGAGAAGCTTCATTAGGAACAGAGTACAAGGGTCTTATCCGTGACAACCAGGGTATGGATGACTTGTTTTAGGTTCTTCTAACTGCGCGACGTCGGCCTGATTATCTTCAGTGCCTCAGGCGATTCAGAAGTGAGGCCAAGGGGGACTTGGAAGATGCCCACTAGCCTTGAGGTGGCTTGGATGCAGATGCTGTGATTTTCGCCTCTATCTTTGATTCAATGCTTCACTGTTCCATTTTCCTCAGTATCATCTTTTGTGTTCAAGTCCTTCCTCAAATTATTCTGACTCGTCAAAACAAGATATTCGTTCAAGCTTGAGGTCTATTTCCCTCTTTGAATCCAACAATGCGCTTCAGGATTTTCGGGGTTAAATTTTCTGTTATATTTATCTATGCGGACTCTTGTAGCTCTTATAACGTGGATGAATCTTAATACCAGTACTATTAAATAAAAACATTAGTTTTGTTTGGTAAAGACTCTCCTAACTCGTGGGCACCGCGCCTGTATCTGCACCCAGGCCTTAAAGCAGGGAATTAATAGTAGAGAAAGCTCCTTTGCTAGTAAATCTACCTACAGGCGGCCCAACCCTAAGTTGGCCTGGGCTTCGATAAAGCACATTAATAAGCTAGGTTAATCATGGATATCTTTAGTTTAAGAGGGGCGCATACGACACCACCATACCTAAGAAACTAGACACACCACTCCACTATTAAAATAAATAGCGAACATGAGGAAACCAAAATAACTTGTTTTTAACAGCTCTTAGAAATGGGGCAGCGAGGCTGATTAACTTCGACGTAGGTAGATAGTTATTTGCTAAATGCTGATTACTTAAATGGTCCTAACTTAGATGCAGTACTAGTATATAACTTTATACTTTTACCTTTAATTATTGCTATCCTATGCTCTCTCTCTCTCATGGTTCTCTCTTAGTATCTATTTTCTTGCTTGTTTAGGTTATCTTTCGTAGCAGTACTTGAGCTAAGTGGTTTTAAAGCTAGAGGCCTTGCAGCGTTCCTCAAACCGGCAATTTTAAACATGATTAGACCGCTGTGGGCGCTTGAGACTAATAAACAACCTATTAGAAAACTAGGGATGGAAGTTATTAAGAGCTCAAAGGTTAAACTTACCAATTCAGGTCAAAGTCACAATTCTTAACAGGGCACCTCCCCAGGCCGGTAGAAAACATCATAGTCTTTGGTACAATAGACCAAGAGGCTCTTAACAACAAAGAGCATCTCCTAATAAGAGAAAGACTTGCCTAAGGGTATCAGCTCAGCGACGCGCTGTTATTTAGGCTGTGCCTTAAAAAGGCATTGTGTAATGTTATTATACATAATCACATTTAAAACCTTGCCTCCTGACTTCACCTACGTCTCCACGGGGTTTTAAATCCACTTAGGGTTATCTTGGTATCTTTTTAATTTATTGTTGTAAAGGCGGTCCCTCAGGACTTGTAGCTGTTTTTTTGGTAAGTTTGATAGCAAACTCAGCGTCTTGATTAGCATTGTCATGACCGGCGCGTTTGCTATTACCATTTCTAGCATTAATTCCTGCATGGAGCCTTTTCTGCAGCTCTTAAAGTCGCCGTTCGAGTTCTTGCAAAAAAGCTTTATTTTGGCCAATAGCATGCTAATACTTTACTAGTAAATACCTTGGATATCCAAAACTACTACCAAACAAAGGGTATAAGGAATATTTACTTAATATAAGCTAATATAAACCTGTCTTGCAGAGCAATAAAGTCATTAAAATAGATTGTCTCATAGCGTTCCTAATCTTGTCCGCGGTGTACTCCGCGAGCGTAGCCATTTGCTGCTGCAATATCTTTCCTGTCAACCTTTTGCTTTTTCCCCCTTGGACATTGTTGCAATAAAATCAAGATCAAGTTACTTGTCCCAGAGATACTGCGGACTCGCAAAAAAGCTAGAAAAGAGGATGACCAGAACTAAAAATGATAAATTCACAATGAGTGCACTTTGCACAGCATTTAAAGATTCAGGAAGTGGGAGAGTAAGAAAGGAAGAGGACTTCCTAGCACTATTCTGTTGGGCGCAGCAGTGGGTCGGGCTTTAACAGCCAGGCCTGCTTTTATCTCCTGACGCGGCATCTTGACTCACCGGGCTCACCCTGTTAAAGCAGCAACATCCGGATCAGGCAGGAAGGAGGTGCTCGTAGTTCTTTGGACGGTAGAAATACCTACCTAGGTAGATATCTTGACAAAAGGATAACTACCATACGCAGGCCGACCCATATTGATATAATATAATATGTCTACAAAACCCACTAACCTCCCTAATGCCTCAGCTCTCATATCACAGCTTAGACTTCGGCTTCTCCCTCCTGGCAAAAGTCTTCTCCGCAACATCCATCATCGCCCTCCACTCCTCAGAAAGCCCAACCCTCTCCCTCGCCGACAACCCCTTCCACCCCTCCTCAATCCGCCTCTCTTCCCCTTTCCACCTCTGCACCTCCACCCCAATCCACCCCCCAACAGCCTCCGCCGTCTCCCTCACCTTCTCCATCGGAACAAAATGCCCCGCCCCTGTAACAACAACATGCTTGACGCGCCCATACTCAACCCCTCCACTCCCCCCAACCCCCGTCCCCGTCCGGGTAGCAGCCTTCTTCTGAAGCCCAGCTTTCGACAGCGCACTTCCCTCCCCACTAACGTACAACACACCCGGCCTCACGTGCGGCAGGAGCCGGTACCCAATGATCCCCTCCGGTCGATAGAAGACCGAGTTCTTCCACAGCCCGCTGATCATATCCGGTACGGCGAGAGCGTCATGCGGTGGGCTGGGCCCGTAGCGCGAGTTATCGTTTTGGGTGTATGGTACGCCCAGCTCTTTATGCCGATGGAGATTCGGGCGCGCGTACGACAGGACTTCTTGCGAGATTGGGGTTGTGAGGGCTATCGGTTTCGCCTTCTCCTCCTTACCTTCTGAGCTTTGGTGCTGATTCTGATTGTCCGGATACAATGGCGTGGGGAGGTCCCTGAATGCATGCTGCATATAGCGCTCCCTTACGCGTGGGTCCCAGGTACCCATAAGCTTCTTCGATTTCCTCGCTGCCTCTTCCCGCGAGGCAAAGATGTCCTTCTGCTTTGCGCGCGTCATGATCCACCGGCTTTCTTCTGGGGGTCGACTGCTGGGGTATAGGAAGGGTTCGATGAGGATGAGCGAGGTGAGGAGGCGGGGGTGGATGAGGGATAGGAAGACCCTGATCATTCTTTAGTAAAATACTTTCAGTCTATGTGAAGGTAGGGCGACTTACTGTGCAACAGCACCCGCACTATGGCCGACACCCATAATTGGCCGGGGCATCTCGTGCCGAAAGGTCTGGATCAGTTGCAGCAGATCGCGGCTGTGGTCGAACCATGATGCTTGATATCAACGTCAGCTCGCTTGGCCCATATTCCTCAATCGGGGCAGGTAGATGGCTTACGGTCACTCCCAAGATACCCCTCATTAAGCACACCACTCCCTCCCTGATTAAACGAATCCGCGACCCAGATCGCCCGGATGCGGAATCCAT
Organism: Aspergillus mulundensis; assembly: GCF_003369625.1. NCBI lineage: Eukaryota > Fungi > Ascomycota > Eurotiomycetes > Eurotiales > Aspergillaceae > Aspergillus > Aspergillus mulundensis. The sequence continues at coordinate 605,115 of NW_020797893.1, read as the reverse complement.
CTGGCGCACTTCGTGCGTGGAGTTCTTCCCAGAGCGGCTCGTAGAGCTCCTATGAACACTTGTTAGCTTCAAAAAGGACAATTAAGGTGAATAGCCGACGGACCTTGGGAATCGCAGTCCCCGGCGCCCCGACGACTGTCACGTCGCCCGGCTGGGGCTCCGGATTGTCGATCGGCGTGTATTTCTTGACCCGGAGCTTTAGCGGCGCATCTTGACGGCTTGTTGCGCGTGGGTACTCGCGGATATATTGGCAGTCGACGGTTGTTCTGTTATTGTGAAGGGCGAGGGCGATGGGGGCATGGTGGTGGTGTAACTGTGTTGTGTACGAACTGCAGCTTGTGACGCCAGAAGATTAATTATGCCAGCGAGAAAAAGAAAGTTGCGATGGCATCATGCGTGGTCATGGCCTAGCAGCTGCGAGCCACAGTGGGACTGTTGACGAAATCTCGATTGCAGGCGAACTATGAGATCGCGGGCTGTCGATCGCGCTGATCGGGGTGAATGACTTGTTCAGGCTCACCGAACTGCGCCGAGGCCTTGACGCAAGATTTCTGGAGATGGACTAGGATATGTATGTTTGTGACACTTCCGGTAGAATTAAGCCTCGTCATCAACCAGGTGTACTCCGTGCCTAGGTACGGTATATACAAGCAGTTGGGGTGCAGCCGTCTAGCCCTAATCCCGCTGCATACCCGTGGACGTGGGTCCACCTGGGCAGCTCCTGCATCCAGCTGAAAGCAAACCTGGCTGATCTCGGCCTTTCCTTCCGCCATTGATTTCTGAATGGCCATTGATTCGGCAAGGGCGCAATCATCAGTACTCCATAAAACGATGTTGTCATACACGGTCGATCATCGCAAGGCTCGCTCGCTCGATCCCTACCGCAACCCACCCACCGACCCACCAGCTCTAGCGCTGCGCTGAATTTTCAAAAAGCGCCGTCGCGCCATTGTAAACACTGAAGACCTTCTGCGCCTCTTGCACAATCCTCGCCAAGCCATGTCTCCGTCTTTAATGGGCAAGGGCGAGGGCAGCGCCCCCTCACGCATCCCCTTCTGGCGCCTCCTCTTCGACCAGGGCGCCGTCACCCAAGCCGTAATCGACCACCCCTACCCAGGCACGGGCACAGAATCCGACCCCTACATCATTAGCTGGATCCCCGACGACCCGCGCAACCCTCTCCTCTTCCCGGCCGCGCTCAAATGGTCCATCACGGTGCTGGTCTCCATGTGCACGCTGGCCGTCTCGCTCGTCTCCTCCGGCTACTCGGGCAGTCTGGTCGAAGTCGTGTCGTACTTCGGAATCAGCCAGGAAGTCTCGTACCTGGGTATCTCGCTGTACGTGATTGGGTTCGCGGTCGGACCGATCTTCTGGGCGCCGCTAAGCGAGATCTACGGACGGCGCTGGATCTATATCGCTAGCGTGGGATCGCTGGCGGTCTTCACGGCTGGTGTGGCCGGTGCGCGGAATACGCAGACGTTGCTGGTATTGCGCTTCTTTGCGGGGAGTCTGGGGTCCGCGCCGATGGCTGTGCCGGGGGGTGTGATTGCTGATATGTTTCCTCCTGTTCCGCGCGGACTCGCGGGAGCCGTTTATGCCGCGGCACCGTTTCTGGGTCCGGTTCTTGGTCCTATTATTGGCGGGTTCATTGCTGAGAGCGGCGGGTGGCGCTGGGTGCAGGGGTTCCTGGCGCTCTTTGCCGCAACCCTAACGCTGGCCGTGGTCCTGCTCTTCCCCGAGACGTACGCGCCTGTTCTGCTGCGACGGCGGGCGCAGCGTCTGCATAGGATCACCGGACACAGCTACCGCAGTGCCTCGGACGACGGCGCGACGCCATTCAAGGGAAAACTGAAGATCGCGCTCTCCCGCCCCTGGATCCTGCTTTTCCGCGAACCAATCGTCTTTTTACTAACGCTCTACTCCGCCATCATCTACGGCATTCTATACATGTTCTTCGCCGCCTTCCCGATTGTCTTCCAGGAGGTCCGCGGGTGGTCCGAGGGGATAGGAGGTCTCGCGTTCCTGGGTATCCTTGTAGGATGTCTCATTGCTGGAGCCTACATCTTTCCCGTATACTTCTCGTACCGCCGAAAAGCCCTCGCTGCGAAACCGGGTCGCTTACCACCAGAGGAGCGTCTGCGCGGTAGTTTCCCCGCAGCAATCGCCCTCCCAGTCGGACTGTTCTGGTTCGCGTGGACGAATTCCCCGGGTGTACATTGGATGGCACCCATAGCCGCCGGCGTACCCTTCGGTTTCGGGATGGTCATGGTCTTCATACCCATCCTAAACTACCTCGTCGATAGCTACACCATCTACGCAGCGAGCGTGATGGCGTCTAGCTGGGCTCTGCGCGCGATGTTTGGCGCGGCGTTCCCGCTGTTTACGTCTTATATGTTTGAGAACCTGGGGATCCATTGGGCGGCGAGTATACCGGCGTTTTTGGCCACGGCTTGTGCGCCCCTGCCGTTTGTGTTTTATGTTTGGGGGGCGAGGATTAGGGCGAGGTCGAAGTATGCGGCACAGGCGGAGGCTTATATGCGGAAGGTTATGGGGGAGGGGGAGAAGGAGAAGCAGAGAGAGGGGGACGGGAAAGATGAGGAGGAGGGGGGAGCAGTAATTGATCAGACCTTCTTTACATTAATTTCCAAGGTTATGATAGAATACATATAACCTGAACTATACAGTCTATAGACTGGTTGATGAGGCTGGAAGCTCTGTTCAAAATAATATATAATCATCTGTCCCAACCCGCCTAAAGTTCCGGAACTACACTAGAAAAGGCCCAGTCTCCTAGGTATTAATACAACTACCGTGATATCTTGGATCAATTGAAGGCTGTTCCTATCGATTAACGACAACGAGGCTGGACCGCGATCAGTGCCGTGTAGATCTCCATCAAGCAGATCTTGGTCGCAGCTCCACTCTCAGTCCCAAGATTGTCGCCAGTTGGTCAGGGCGTTGGCCCGAAGGAAAGGAACCGACTCGGGCGTGCTTGTGATGTAACTCATGCGGGTCCAATAGGTGACTACCTACCTGAGTAGGTCGAGGACGCGGACGATTGATTGTCATGTAAATATAGAAGTATAGAAAATATCGCGTCTGAAGAGGACGGGCATTGCAGAGGGCATCTAACAATGTGTCGGGTATTCCAACAAGGGGACGGCACGGCATTGTCAACTAGGTATCATCAGAAGGCGCAATCCCAAGGCGTGGGTGCAGACAGAGTTGGAGGAGTCATGGAAGACCCAGCACTTACCGTTGATGATGGGTTAGTGCATATACCCATTATCTTGGATACTGGTCCACGGGTGCTGCTGGCTAATGCCGCATTGTAACATAACCTAACACCGGGCATGTAGCCCTAACTGACCTTTACTGTGTACTCACGCAGTTGTGAGTCTGACCTCTTCCTGCTTAAGCTTGAAATATATATACCAAACCATGGGCTTGGTCGAGCCAGACACATGCACACTTCTAGTGCAGATATCAGGTTTCTGCTTGGAAGAATTAGACTATCAAGTGGAGGGTGGCTTTTCGGGCAATGTTCTCCACTAGAATGTGCTTTGAGAAATACTTCCTAAGGACAGTAACAAGCAGTGTGTTTCAAAACCGGCTATGCAGACCGGGAAACTACTTGCTCCAGCCATCGAATGGCCCAGCTACTGATCGCAGCGTCTCGATAATGGAGGGGATTGTACATGGATTGAGGAAGAGAATCAGCGCATAGTGTTTGGCCTCGTGCTAGGATAATTCTCATGGTAAGCCATTGCAATAATAATTTGGCATATTCGTTAATATAATCGAGGACAGTGATGAACATTCTACAGCGCTGGGCTTCTACATTTTGTTCTTTGATTGAGTCGTGAAGTATGCCCACCCTACAACGATTGTCGCCGGACTGGCAACGGCGATAAAACACAAAGCCGTGCTCGGTTTTGTTTACTGTTTCAAGTGTTGAGGAGCGATCCATGGATAGTTATCTCCGTCAGCAGTGCAGTAACTAAGATCTAGCAGCACTACCTAGGGTAGCTTGAGGGTTCTCCAACGTAATTAAAGCCGATCCGGACATAAGCTCGATGGCCGGATATAAAGACCTGGCCCAGGGGCCAACAGTCGGCTTTGCCAGGGTAATCCATGAACTGCATACCTACCAAACACAGAGTCCCGAGATGCATCGCCGTGTACACAGAATACTACCCGTGGACCTTAATGCCGTCTCTTAGCACCAGAGCTTGCCGAGCATGTCTCTTGACTTAACTCCGTTCATGCCATGGAAATGTCTATATAAGAGCCTCCAACCTGGGCTCAATACTCTACAATCGCCTTGATCACATTATATCGCGCTCGCAAGCTTCTACAACCATGCCTCATGTCTCTCCTACTGTTACCGGCAAAGTCGTCGGACCCATTGGCTTCGGACTTATGGGTACGTTCTCTTCATACACCATCCTCCACATGCACTTACCCCTGTACAGGATTCACTCGCCCCTGGGCGCCTATCGAGTATTCCGCTGCGACGAAAGTCATGAAAACCGCCCTCGAGCAAGGCGCGACATTCTGGAACGGGGTGAGTTCAGCCTCTCAATACATTCCGCATGATAGCTAACACAACCAGGGTATCCACTACGGCTCACCGACCTCCAACTCCCTGCACCTCCTCAAGCACTACTTCACTCAGTACCCCGAAGACGCTGACAAGGCTGTTTTGAGCATCAAGGGCGGCTACGATGTCTCCACACACAGTCCCGACGGCAGCCCCTCGGGGGTGCGCGCTTCCGTGGAGGAAGCGCTCGCCGTGCTGGACGGCGTGAAGAAAATTGATATCTTCGAATGTGCGCGCGTTGACCCCAACGTTCCGATCGAGACGACCATTGCAGCGCTCGCGCAGCTCGTGAAGGAGGGCAAGATCGGGGGCATCGGGCTTAGCGAGGCCAGCGCGGCGACGATCCGCCGTGCGCATGCGGTGCATCCCATTGCAGCGGCGGAGATCGAGCTGAGTCTTTTTACAATGGACCCGCTGCGGAATGGGATCGTCGATGCTTGTTGCGAGTGTATGTCTCCCGTCGGCGAGCTTCATCTATTCCAATTCAGGTGACCTAACCCTTATATATGACAGTGGACATCCCCCTCATCGCATACAGCCCCCTCGGCCGTGGCTGGCTGACCGGTCAACTTCGGCAGCATTCAGACCTCGCTGAAAGTGATATGCGTCGCATGCTGCCCCGTTTTCAAGCTGATGTGTTTGATCACAACTTCGGACTTGTTGAAGCGGTCGAGGGCATTGCGAGGCGGAAGGGGGTGACGGTTGCTCAGGTGGCTATTGCTTGGGTTTGTGCCCAGGGCGCTATACCGATTCCTGGTGCAACGACTGAGGAGAGGGTCTTGGAGAATAGCAGAAATGTTACGCTGTCCGCGGAGGAGCTGGGTGTTCTTCAGAGTGTGCTTGACGAGTTTGAGGTAAAGGGGGAGCGGTATGGTGGGAGGCATGAGCATTTGTTGAATTTGTAGGCATGTTACCTCTTTGACATAATACAACGCCTCTCTGTCCCTTGTTCCCACTCTCTGTAACCCTAACCGTTCCTTCTATGATCCACCGTAATACAATTGTACGATGAGTAGTAAAAGCCCCTGGCTGATGAAAACGGGGTGGATGTGAACAGAAGCAATGTGGTCAAACTGGATGGAAAGGCTGAGGCGATGGCCATCCATTGTCCTACAGATTACCCCGTGTTTACTGGTCTTTCACTTAATACAGGGAAGAAAGATCTTGGCCTCAAGCTTCAACCGGTTGTTTCCAAAATAGCAACAAGGGGTATGACTGGTCGATACAGCTCGTCATATCGCTGATCAGATTTGGAACATGGAACAAGGGACAGCAATGAAAGATCCACAGTTTGCATCAGAGCTTAATATCACCTATAGAATACGGCCATCTAGGCGCTGAACGTAGGTGCTCTACTAGTAACCTTAACAAACCAGATGCTTCGGTGGACTAAAGCAATACACTCCTAACGTACATGGTTTCAGCCTTGCCTTGAGGTGGGACGGCACTAGTCGTAATGGAATATCGACGCATATCTGACTCGGAATGGTATCTGACATGCAGTAACTACGCGCCTGAACCATCTGGCCGTTGACGAGGGTTGAGACTTCTGCCTTGTCAGATTGGCAACCTTAGGCCCGACCCGGACGGTCGATAAGGCTACCATATCTGGTTAGGGTCATCAAAAGGTAAACGGCAATGTAAATCACTCGCAGCTGTGGCTGAATGTCCATGCATTTCCGAGGAGAAACAGGTCCCCGCTGTTATAGGATGAGACCAACGGGGGTCTTTGTCTTTCCCAGTGGACGGATATCTTGTGGTATAGTCAGGGATGTTTGGCCAGCAAATACGAGGAGGGTGGTACACGGAGCGGACTAGGGAGAAGTCTATGGCCCAGAAGAGCAGGGAGGGTGACACCAGCGTCAACGTGTTACAGGACTCGAGGCTCCCGACAGACATTTCCAACCGCTCTTGTGGTTATGACTCTGCCAGCCTGAGGGTAAAAATAGAACAGTGGAAGGCACATTCTGCCTCGCCAAACAGAGACATATATCCCCCGGCAATCCTCCGCGCACCCTGCCACCCATCGCTCCTTCCAAGTTCCTTTGCTTCCCCGCGGTACATGTAAGATTCCAAGCTTGCTGTTTCCTTCCCCAGCCATTTCATCCCTTCTCCATCTTCTTCAATATGAAGTTCAGGCATTCGTCTTTTTGGTCTCGATTTCGCTACAAGCTTCTTTCCAACCCTGAGAACGCAAAGGAAACCACTGCGACCGGAGCAAGCCCTCAGAGAAAGAAACACTGGATACAGGGAGTTTATCTATGTGCCTACATATCTTCCGCCGTCCTGTTAGTTAACCTCATCTTTCTCGCCGTTGCAGAGAAATTGGCCGCAGACATCCGTGACCAGGGAAGTTCAGACAAGATTCTTAGTTCATGGGCGTTCCAAGTGATTCATGACGGCAGCTGTGCCCTGTCCGAACGATGGAGCCTTGCGTTGCACTTGATGATCAATGTTCTCGGCACCGCGGTACTGGCTGCCAGCAACTACACTATGCAAACCCTTGTCGCACCTTGCAGGGAAGAAGTTGATGCGCATCACAAAAAAGGTAAATGGCTTGATATTGGGACTTCGAGCATCAAGAACTTGCTGGTCGTTGGTCGATATCGAGCCGTGATCTGGGCCGTGCTACTGGTGACTGCCACGCCGTTTCATCTACTGTACGTGGCCTTCCCAATCTACACCCGTGGACCCTCCCCTACTTTTGCAAGACTGACAATAATAACAGGTACAACTCTGCGATATATGCAGTTATAGCCAAGAGTAGGTACTCGACTGTACTTGCTGCGAGCGACCTGAATCCATCTGATATATCAAACTACGCCACACCGGAGTTGGAGTCTTGTTTCCGTTCAACGGCGCCCTCGGCTAACTGGAGCGATTTTGCGTCCGGAATTCTCCACAGGGCATATAGGAGAGTGGACGAGAACAGCTGCAACAAATTCCGAAGACAAATCTACCAGTCCGGTGTTCAAACTGTCGTCGTGCTCTCCGACGAGCTATCAGTGCATGACCCTAGCGACCGTTGGATTCTTTACAGTGACGATATCTGGAATGATGGTACTCATCGTTATGAAGGTCAGGGATATCCCTTAATAAACCAGGAATTCGTCTTCAGTATTCCGACTGTCGACAACAGAACCGTGACATACACACCAGGCAATTTCACGGTGAGGTTATGTGAGAGCAAGAACATCAATGATCATGTGGCAAGGTGCACAGAGGCAGAGTCCTTGGCAGTATGGTTGAATGAGACCTGGCCATGGTCCCTCTCGGAGGTAAACGAATACGTTGCAGCCCAGGAACTGAACTTTCCTATTCAAGTTTACTCTGTTGGCAGCATCTGCCGCGAGGGGCATCCCTACTACTCAAACAGCCGCCCTTTCTCAATCAGTGCCGGATGTCTTTTGCTCAATGCACCCGAGAGGTGTAGACTGGCTTTTAGCCGGCCTATTCTCTTGACCATCATTGGCGTAACCACCCTGAAGGTCCTGGCAATGTTCCTTGCTGCACGACTGGACAGGTCACGCTCCGCGCCACTCCTGACTATTGGTGATGCCATTGCATCATTCCTCTCAAGGCCTGATGATACTACTAACGGAAGATGTTGGGCTGGCAGACCCGAAGTGCGGAAGACGATATGGCCGGCCAAGTCTGCTTCACCCCCAAGACGATTACCACAGCAGGGCCGCTGGGTACGGGCGGCAACAATGAAACGATGGATTGTAACACTCTCTGTGTAAGTCTAAGGGCATACAAAAGTACCTCGACAGGTTACTGACGCCCTTGCCATGCACAATAGGTCCGGTACATTGATTGGAGTGGGAATATGGCTACTCTCTCTAGCAGCAAAAGAGCTGGCAGCAATGAGGGGCCAGGAAGTCAACACTCTACTTTTCAAAACAGGATTTGGCCAATACACAGAGCACGAGTACAACTTGTTGGAAGGAATATTTACTGCACAAGGACTGGTACTTCTTGCCAACGCGCCTCAGTTCGCGGTTACGGTCAGCTATTACTTCTACAACAACATTCTGACAAACATGCTCGCAGCATCGGAATACGATTCATACGGGATCACAAAGAAAGGACTGCGCGTTTCCTGGCCAGAAATCAATACCTCTCAACGGTCAACGTATTGGCTTAGTACTCCTTACCGCTATAGCGTTCCAGTCCTCGTGCTTTACACAAGTTTACACTGGACACTGTCCCAGAGTCTCTTTTACGTGCAAATTGTCCGTTACAAATGGGACCAGACTGCATATTGGCCCGGAGACTTTCCCGACGGCCAACTGGCGCTCTCGCCGCTTGCAATCCTTGTCTCCATACTTCTCGGCACCCTGATGGTATCCCTGTTGCTGGGGTTGGCGTTCCGGAGATTTCGGTCCATGGCGCCGTTGGCGGGAAGCTGCAGTCTTGCTATTAGTGCCGCTTGCCATCCGGGGGCTGATGAAGATGCAGCGACCGCTGCGTCGAGGGAGGTAAAATGGGGGGAGACGGCGGTTTTGCCGGAGGGAATGGACGCGGTTGACGGAGTCGGACATTGCAGTTTTACGTCGAAAGAGGTGTCTGTGCCGTTGAAGGAGAGGAGATATGCGTGATTTTACTAGGTCCCCATCGCTTTTAGGTTGATCTTGCTATCCATATTATGATTTGAATGATGATATAATGTTGACTTACGATAGATATCCAACAGCGCTAATGATGTTACTCTGCCTAGCTAGGTATACCTATTCCGCAGAGGGATTGCCAAGCAGTATGAGTATCTGGAATATCACGCCACAATGACCATCTAACTCGGCAAATCCACGCACAGCGTCGAGACGCTTCGGCTGCAAAACACCGAGGTCTACCTAGCGCTAAGCTCCTATGTACGTACCTTCCAAAGGTAGGTAGGTGGCTACAGGTTCAGACCCAGGTTACTCAGTCATCCGGTCCGCCCATGCATGACCATTGCACTCAGTTCTTTAAGGACATCAATGGTTAGGCAGTGGAACGAGACCCGAACTCCAGCTGGGGGCCGGAGGGTGTCGCGACGTCTGAGTCGTGACGAATCTAATCTGATAATATCTTCAAGCCCTAACTCGGTACTCCTCGAGTGCGGGTGCAGATCGTTACAACCCGACCACTCTACCGGCCCTTTAAAGGAAACAGATTCCGCTGTAGGTATTTTGCATGTAATAAGTTATTGGAGTGCAGGAGATAAAATGTCTGCTTACTTCAGACTCAGAACGAATTCAGTCCGACTAGTAACATCTTAGGTAGGCACCCCGAACTTGAAGTCTACCATCCATCTCCAGGGTTCCAAGTCCCCGACTCTGTAGAATTCGAACCAAGAGCGCGCGATATTGGATAGAGATCAATTTACACGAGACCTCCTAGCGCCAGTCATGCGAGGAGAAGATGGACCGCAATTGCCAGTTCGTCAATGAGCTTTTGGTTCGAAGTTTGGGGATTTGGAGCTGTGAGGCGGTTTTTGATTAGGCTTGCTGTTCGTGATGCACCTGGGCATGATTGACGATCAACGTTAGGCTTGAGGCTGCTGTGTGCCTACATTGGCATCTTCTAGACAGATACTCCCACCTCGGGCTGGATTACGGGCTAGCCTAGACGTACAAATTGAGCTAGGTAGGCTAGATAAGAATGGATTCAGTTTGAGTTTGGACTATCACTGGCTTTACGGATTCATTGCATATTTGGTATTAATGAACGCAGCGCGTGCGGCCGATCCATGGATCTGCATATTACTGATGTCCTTGAGTCCAACATTATTAACTCGCACTTTCATTGAGGTGAGGCGAGGCACCAGCTGGAGGGGTCTGATCGTCGAGTTAGGGCTGAACAAAGCTTCCTTTAGGTAGACGGTCCCTTTCTGCCTGTTTCTTTGTCTGCTCTCAATGGACTTGCACGGATCTTTCACTCTTTTTTGTACGACCTTCTTTGAGTATTTCCTTTTCTTTGCCTGAGCTCTCTTTGTGCCTTTCATCTGAACCGGTCATCTGCAATGCAAAAGTCAAAGGCCGATCTACTCATTCAAGTGAGAGGTCACCATATAATAACCCCTCGAGTAGCCCTGCTCTTGCCTGCCCTCAGCTCTATTCGTCCCATACATTCTTCGTCGACGAAGGTTTACTACCCGTGGACCCATACAACGACTCGGCAAACAAGACTATTTGCATTCGATTCAACTTACAACGCTCAATTCGAACCAGGTTTCTAGATACAATACGGCAGGAACCATATCGAAATGCCTCCAACTACTTCCCTAAGCACGCTCTCCCCTGAGCTGGATTTGGCCATTCTTGGCCAGCTCTCCTCAGCAAAAGATCTCTACGCCGCAATCGCCGTCTCACCAACCTTCTACCATCTTTTCTCCAACTACAAGCGCTCCGTCATCTCCAGCGTCTTGCGAAATGCTATACCACGCGAGATCGAGAAGGAGTTTGTACTGGCATACCACGCCCAGAGCCTCTGGGCGTATGTCTACGAGCCGCCTGATACGGTGATCCGGCAGCAGATCTTTGATCCCGATTCGCCGGTTTCGCAGGAGATTGTGGAGGAGTTTGAAGTCGAGACACGGGCGGTATTGAAGATGGGGCAGGACGGAGAGTGGCCGACTCTATCTTCCCTGAGTGCGGACCCGGAGGTGTTGATGGACATGTGGGACTTCTATAGGAAGTTCGAGGGTTTCATGCTTGAGTACTCCGAGAAGGCGCTGGCTGAGTTGCGGCGCTTGCCGACTGGCCTTGACAATGACACTAACATGGATCTTGACCCTGAAGCTGACACTACCAGACTCCCCATCTCGATAACCGAAGAATCACGTCTCAAGCGTGCGTTCTTCCGCTTCGAGCTCTACACCTGTCTCTTCCAATTCTCTCAGGTAACGTACGGCGACTTATATATCCAGTTCGGCCCGGTTAACCCATTGCCAGCGGAGGAATACCTAAGTTCACTTTGCGGCTGGGAAGCCGAAGAACTCGCCTGCGTTGCACAGTTCTACAGTACCCTCGTCGAAGGGCTCTGTCACAAAATAGACGCCGATTTCGTCGCGCGAGTCAAGGCGAAGGCCAAGGCGGATGGCGCAGCACTGACGGCGCCTGGGCTAAAGGTAAACCGAGACAGCGTGAACTACTGGCTCAACTACCACAACTTCAGGTGGTTCAGCGGGTCCTACAAGAAACGCTACCGACGAATCCACATCGACTACATCGTCTCCCGCGGGGTATTGGCCCTGTCGAAAGTGACCCGTGCGCCGTTCCACATCGCGCAGGAGATGATCCTGCAGTGCCATCTTCTGGCAGAGGGTCAGACTTCTATTGTGACGGACTTGCACCGCTTGTACCCCTCTGACTCCGTTTCACACAATCCAGCCCCTGCTCAGAGTACTGACTTGGAACAGATCACTGCCGCAGCGGCAGCGCTCGCCCTTAACCCGGCCGGCACCGCCACCGCAACCCTCAAGATCGGGTTCCCAGGCTATGGCTTCAAAATGGCCGTTGCCCGCACGCCCGGGCGTCGGTGGGAGTGCAACGCGCCTGGCAACCGCGCCCTTCGCAGCGTGGGGTTTCTATTCTGGGACGAGGCGCGACTTAGGGCGGTTCAGCTCCTCACTGTGCCTGCGGGTAAGTCTCCGAGGGGGCATAGGAAGAATGTGCAAGACGTCAGTGTTGAGAATGCGCTGGCGGGCTTGAATGTTCGTCGTGAGGTTGTCGTGGCTGTTTTGGGGGACGTCCTGGGTCCCGAATGGGAGGGCAAAAGCAGCACTGGGAATGGACAGGCAGGGGATGCCATGGATATAGATGGCGGGAGCGGACACGGTATGGATCCGAGGTTTGATATGCACTGGAGGGATTAAGTCCAGATTAGGATGTCGGGAGTTTTTAGGTAGCTTTAACTTATCAGGGTTAACAACTACAAAATACTAATGTCTCTCTTTAAATGATGTACATGGCATGATATAACAGAATTGTTGAATAAACTTAAGAACCGAAGCAACAGAATATGGAACCAGAAATTGAAAATAGACACAAGCAAAAACGAGTGTAGCTCCATCACCTTGTTACATCCTGTAGCGTAATGTGTTGATAGCCACTCTACACTATTTGTCCATGATCCTCAAAATGGCCAACATGCTGTATGACCCTTGAATGTAACCAAGTCAGGGTGTGTATACCTCGACATTAGAACTCCGACACTGGCCAGCCAGTGATAACTGACCAACTAAATACTTAATTGGCAGCCTGTAATGGCCTCTGCCCTTGCCCTACCCCCACGGAACATCCATAATCCGCTCCGTCCTTTCCTCTTTTGGAGCAGGCATCCATCCCCCCTCCCTCTTCCCCAAATATTCCACTCTTCAACACACCACATGGCTTCTTCCTTGGAATCACTCTCACCCGAATTGCTACTAAGTATCCTGCAGTCGCTTTCATCTGCCAAAGACCTTCTGTCAGCCATCACAGCCTCACCGCGCCTGTATCGAATATTCCGCACATACCGAAACTCCATCACAGCGGCAGTGTTACGGCGCGCTGTCCTGGGAACCGAGTCAGACTTCCTCGCAGCATATCACGCCCAGCACATCTGGGCGTTTGTGCCAGAGCACAATGATGACACACGCCTTTACAACCGTGTACCCATACCTCAAAGCGTCAAAGAACAGCTAAGAGAGGAGACCGTCTCTCTGCGAGAACTTAGCAAGTCTGACCTGCGAGAAGAGTGGCGGACTATCACGCCTGACTCCAAGATTCTCCCGAGACTCTGGAAGTTCTACGTCCGATTCGAACACTTTGTGCGCTTGTATAGCTCAAACGCACTAGCGGCTCTCCAGCAACCTACAATCAACGCAGGGGCTACAATATCCGATGCGCCACCTCTCTCATCGGCTGAGGAAAGTCGTCTCAGAGCAGCATTTTTTCGTTTTGAAATTTATACATGCCTGTTCCAAGTCTCTCAGATCACTGGGCAAGACATATCACAGTATTACGAACCACCTGACGATGACCCGGCACCAGATTACCTTGGGGCTCATTATTCCTGGGAGGTAGAACAACTGAGTTGCGTCGGGCAATTCTACGTCGAGCTGATCAGAAAGCTCTGCGATGCAATGGAGGATGACTTCGTCGCAGCCGTCAAGGAGAAGAGCACAGCACACTCAAACTCATCCCCGCACAAGGAAGCGCTTACGCAAGAACTGAACAACCTAAGCCTCTGGCTAGACTACTTCTGCCTCCACTGGTACGAGGAGTCGCATAAACTCCGCGATCGCGCAAGGCACATCGACTACCTCGTTTCCCGAGGCCTCGGCGCACTCTGGAAACTCACCGGCGCGCCCCTGAAAACAGTCCGCAGGAGAGTCGTGCGCACGCACTTCATGTCCCGAAATAAGTGCTCCATCATGCAAGTGCTTCGATGGACGACGCCGCGTGCTGGCGCAGATGAGCACGATCTGGCGCTTGAGAAGCACGCTTGTGCCTCCTCTACTTCTACCCCCTGTTACGGCTGGCTATGCGCGCGCGAGACAATGGATTCATGGACGTCAAATGCGCCGTGTAACTATGACTTGCGAAGCCAGGGGTACGTCTTCTGGGATCGGGCGCGGATCCAAGACCTGCAGCAATTCAGGCATCCTCGGGCGCGGGTTGAGGGCATGGCTTTTAAACAGTATCCCGCTGGATATCGGTCGCATTCAGAAGAATATAGGATTGATGTCGAACTTGAGGGTGTTGCTATTCGCAAGGATGCCATTGGTGAGATTGCGGACGAGATTAATGAGAGGAGCTCGGCTGTTGATGGCGATGCTAGTGATAGTGATGAGGAAGAGGAAGATACCCCCTACGTTATATCATGGCGAGACGACCTTTAGCTTCTTGCCGGGTCATCTATCTATCCATGGAAGATCTTCGTTCTACTTCGAACGCACTGGAATACATCCGCCTGCATACTGTAAACGTAACCTTCCTTGGCAGTAGATGTTCCAATAGGTATGGTACTCCATGCCTAATATACCTCTCAGATAGCAAGTGGTGACACGGATTAAGCGATCGAACTTACTCTTGTGCTCTGTTTGCAATGATGGGCGACAAGGTACCGTACGCCTGCACGTCAGGCAGGCATTTCTGCGGGGTACGGGGTATGTCTTCGGTTTTCATTCCCTTCACCAGTCATAACCTCTTCCCCCCTTGTTCTCAGCTCATTATCTAACACTCGCCACCTCCTAGAACCTCATTCCCAGCGACAAATGCCATCAGATTTTCCCGTTCTTTTATCATCCGTCCATTGATCCGAATGACCATTACAAACTCGATCATTCCCTGCGCTTTCGACGGGAGCTCGAGGCTCGTCACACAGTGTTCCCCTGGTTTCCATATCCGTGATGCTGGAACGCAAAGGTGCGTCATTGGCCGGAGGACCCTGATCTGGGATGGAAGCTGATGGGGATGAGGAGGAGGAGAGGGAGGACGGGGCATGGCGGGCTGTGCATGCATGCGTGCGATTCAAACCTGTGGTGAAGTTGACTTCGCCATCGACGTCGCCTGTATGCCTGGTATCGTTCCCCATATCCAGGAAACCGACCTGAACCGGTCCGCTATCTCCATGGTAGCCGGAGATGATCGATGCCCCAGCGGCGACCTGCGATGCGTTTGGCGCGCGAACCGTCTCGCTCTTCTTGTAGTAGGGCAGCATCCTCTCCCACGTCCAGGGCCAGGACCAGGACCAGGTCGTAGTCCCATTTCCAAGGCCATACAAGGCATCGAGCTGGATCCGTTCTGCGCGCGCGTAGGCTGCTCCTGTGCTCGCGGCAATGTTAACTCCATTCCGCCTTATCCTCAACTCCTTGAATAATCTTGGATGGATTGACAAAACCAACCATTGATAGCACTCGTCCCCCCCAGCGCCCTCCCCGCCCGCATCACCTGCCGGCGCCCCCCAAACGCCTGCTCCGTCGTCTCGTACGCCCAGTCCAGCGGGCTGTCATATGTATACGCGAGGCGCGAGATGTCGGTGACATTGGGGTTATTGAGTTGGGGCTCGCCTGGTTCGATAACGAGGATGGAGAGAGAGGGGTCTTCGGAAAGGCGGTTGGCGACTGTTAGGCCGGCGGTTCCGCCGCCGATGATGATGTAGTCGTATGTTGCGGCGGTGGTGGAGGGCGGGGAGGGGGATGCGGTCGAGAGGCTGAGGGGGAGGAGGGGGAGGGCTTGTAGAAGGAGAAGTGGACTGATCATGGTAAGGGTTGTTAGAGCCAACTCGTGCACTGTGGAGTGGACCGTGAAGCAAAAGGCACAGGGGAGTAGGTAAAGCCTTTGGAGAGGGAAACGCAGGCCTTTATAGCTGGATCTATCTGGTCGAGGACCAGTTCATACGTTGCTAGGTCTGACGGGTTGGATCTACTGCAGTGCGCCTTGCATGAGTAGCATTTTGTCTGCATGCTGCCTTCCGTAAGGGGTTGATCCTCGCTACCTACTGGAAGCTGATATCGCCTAGGTAGTTTCAAGTAGCTCTCTAGTTTTACGCTTGGTCTCTTATGTACATGGGAGAAGAACCCACGAACTTGGCCATCCCAATTCTTCAATGCGAGATGGCTTTGTGGGTAAATATTGTTCAAATACATTCACTTGACCTCAGATGGCCAAGGGCAATAATTGCCTCGACAAAACACCCAACACTTCCTCCTTACCATGCCACACATCATTATACGCCGCACTTAATGTCGGTATCCCCTTCCATGTATCCAGAGGCAACTCAAGCCCTGCCCCTAGTTCCTCTTGATTAACCCAAACCATGGTATCCACATTAAAGCTGCCATACCGATGCGGAATGACATTATCCAAATCAAAGGAGAGGGGGGTCAGCCAGGAGTGTCGGCCCGATTAGCCATGATGCAATCCCCAGGTTTGGTTCCCTAGGATCCTACAAGATATGGTACCGTACAATCCCTGGTTCCACCTGCCACCTGCAGCTGCAGGCTGGGCTAACTGCCATATGAGGCAAGAATGGCAGCAGGCCACTCCCTCGCAGCCCTAGCACCAGCATTTCCCCACCTGTCGTCAGTGGGCACTGGAGTTTCGCCGAAGTTCTCCCGACCGCGTTGGATTAGGGTTCTCTCGATCGTACCCTAAGCAACGGATCCCATCCATTGGAAGCTGACGGACGAGCCCAGTGCTGTTCAAAGGACCATAGGATCTGGCAATTCGGCCTGTCAAGTTGCAAGCAATCGCCAATACTACCACATGGAGAACGGAGGCTGCTTTCAGACTCCGACCACCCTTTGCACCTGGAGATGGCATTCTATCCTCATGATTCAGTCCATCCAATAGGGTAGGTCATCTTGGCATCACTGCCAATATCTAGACGATAGCAGAAACCAGGACACCGGCCGTGATTGATCTGCACCGTTATGCAGATCCATAGCCATAGCCATGGCCATAATCATAGCTTGACATGCTCGGTGTGCCCTGGAACAGGGACCTGAACTCGGGCTCGATGCGTGGGTTCGCATTGCATCCGTATACGGTTGATGCGAGCCGGGTGAGGAGTGATGCCGCGGCGGCGTATTATCGGGCCTTTGCAGGGAGGGAGAATCTGCACGTTTGGATCAATGCCTCTGTCACCAGGATTCTGTGGAAACAGCCTGCTAGACCCCTTGTGGCGGGCGGGGTCGACGTTCTCCATCATGGTGACCGAGCCTCTGGGCCTGCCCGGGTGCGTGCGCGTCGTGAAGTGATTCTCGCTGCTGGGGCGATGCGCTCGTCTGGTCTGCTCGAGTTGTCTGGGGTTGGCAATCCACGGTATTTCATTCCATGTCTCCTTGATAGTTGATAGCCTGCATACTCACTTGGAGTTTCACAGCATCCTCAACCCCCACGGTATCACCCCCCTGGTCTCCCTCCCTTCCGTCGGCGAAAGCCTCCAAGACCAGCTCAACACATCCATCGTCTTCACAACCAAGCCCCGAATCACCGGAACCCGAGCCGTGGCGTTCGTCTCAGCAGCCGACCTCTTCGGCCCATCCACCCAGTCCATCGCGTCGGACCTCCAAGCCACACTTCCCTCCTACGCCGAAACGATCGCGCAGAACTCAAACGGCGCACTGACTGCACAGTCTCTGCAGATCCTCTTCGAAAGCCAGCACGACCTTATCTTCAACCAGAACATCCCAATCGGCGAATATGTGTTCATCCTCGATAACCCCACGCAGGTGCACGTCGGATACTGGGGTCTCCTCCCGTTCTCATGGGGGAGCGTGCATATTGCGAGTTCGGAGCCGGGGGTGCCGCCTGCTCTAGATCCGAAGTTCGGGCTGCTGGATTGGGATGTCAAGGTGCAGATTGAGATGTCGAGGTTTTTGAGGACGGTTCTGCGGACGGGAGAGGTGGGTGAGATTTTCGCCGAGGAGGTTGTCCCTGGACTGGAGCGTGTTCCGGATGATGCGGGCGATGAGGTTTGGAGAGACTGGATTGCGGAGCAATGTAGGTATCTTCTAATCACAGGTTCCGGATCAACTAATCCATCTTTCTCTTTTTCTAGATACACCGAACTACCACGCAGTTGGAAGTGCATCCATGCTCCCGGTCGAGTTGGGTGGCGTTGTGGACGACCGGTTCACCGTGGATGGGACGAACAACGTTCGCGTCGTGGATGCTTCGATCTTCCCCATCCAGTTCTGTGGGCATCCCACGGCGAATATCTATGCATTTGCCGAGCTGGCTGCGGATTTGATCAAGGAGGATGCAGCCGTGTTTGAGCGGGCGGAGGGAGAGCTATAAGTGCTGGCTTGGAGCATTACGATGGGCCTTTCCTTGCGTGACAATACTTGCTATCATGGCACAAGGGTGCGAAGTGCGAACGGCTCCGGACCCCAGTGTCCTCTTCAATGCTGCTTCTGTACTATGGCGAGACACAGCGCTCAGGAGGGAAAGCCATGGTAGTAGAGAGGCAGTTGTCGATTCGACTTGACATTCCATTACCCCTGGATGACACCTTGAGATATTGAACAAATAGGCCAAGCACTGTATATGCCCTGGTGAACCTACTTGTGTATAAGCACCTCGTACATTTGACTGTATTTCCACCATCATATCCCTGTGGCTGCTGAATAAGGGCTGAGTATTCAAGCTTACAAACTGATAGTGCAAATGATGGTAGCATATATCGATAGCGTTGACCTGAGTGCAAGAACACGTTCCACAAGCTGGTTCGCCTCAAGCTCTAACATGTTTTGGAATTTCGGGCGCCAATTAACAATACAGCTATAGACAACGGAATCCGACACCATGAGGATGGACTATTCTGAACCTTATGGAATGCTTGGAGTCTGCCTATCTACCTGCTGGCCCAAGACCTCCTATATAAGCCTTGCCTGGTGGCCTTAGGGCTCCAAGCAATCCGCCCAAGGTATTTCTCGCTAGGAAGGAGGCACTATACGGTATGCCCTTCCTATCCTAGTATACCTTATAGTTCCAGTTCTGCGTCCACGGACCTTGTACAGTGCCTTTTGGTCAAGTGATGTACTAGGAGACCTGGACTCTCCCATGTATAGGGCTTGGAGTATTCGGAATACGGCCCTCAGTTCCAGCACTAGGTAGGACAGAGATGGCACAGCTGTCAGTATGCATAATGGTAGTAACCTACACTAAATATACCGACTGAACAAGATCAACCTCTTGCCTTGCTACAGCTCTGGCGGTTGCAGTAAGTTATAGACATCATCAGCTTTGTCACTGGAGATATGGTAGCTTTGACGCATTAAACCATCTATTCGTCTTAGGGTCCTCACACCTGACCCGCTATCAATTAGATTGTCTAGGACGATAGATTTGTCTACCCAGATAATAGGTCCACACCTACGTCCACTGCTCTCAGACATCAATTCACCCTCAACGCAGCCCAGGCCTGCAAAACCCCGACAACTGCAACAACAAGGCCGTTCCTACTAACCCCGCCCCGGAAGTACCCCGCCGAGCTCCCAAGCATGGAAAGCGCCATGACGAGCGCCGCAGCCTTGTTAATTGGGTTCCGCAGCTGCTCGGGGGCCAGGGACCAGTTGTAGTTGATCAGTGCTGCAATCGTTTATTAGCATTTGGCCTTTTCTAACATAGCAAGGAAGGCGCACCGTTCACCAGGAAAAAGGCGCTCCCCTGGTACCAGCCGACGCGGGCGCAGGTGTCGGCGGTCACCGGCAAGGCGCGGAATTGCGGAGAGGATTGCCATTCTTTGGCGCCGAGCTGGATGCATCTCAGATTTTTGTTTTTATCGGGGTTCTTACCATGGACGTGGGTGATGAGGAAGAGAGAAGGTAGTTGGAGGGGACGTACCACATGGCCGACGGAGATGACCAGCCAGCCGATGCTGGTCGCTTTGAGGGCGTTGGTCATGGTGTCTTAATTACTGGTGGCGAGTCTGATGTTGGAATTGCGAGTCGACGGTAGACGCAGGTACAGAGTACAGGTGATGGATAGTCCCGTCATGTCGAGGAGAACTGGTGAGATCATGCCACGTTCGGATCTCGGCTCAACGCTGAGCCTCGGTCCACTTTACCCCAGACTCCGCATTTCATTGGATTCATCGTCAAAGCCGATGTATAGAATACCTGGGGACCATTGCTAGCACGCAGGATGTATTCCCTGCTGTGGGGGAAAGGGCTTTCCCAGAAATAAGTCCGGGTACACTGCAGACATGATATGATACCTGCAGCCTACCTACTGTATTCCAATACTCCGAGGGTCATCTCAAAGTGTAATATATATACCCTCATAATGAGGCCTGCATTCTGAATCACGGACTCCTAAACCTCAGCGACGCCCCATCATCAATCTCCGTAACATCATCATCAACCGAGAAGTTCATAATCGCCTCCAACGTATCATCACCAACGCCCGCGTCCCCATCCTGCCTATTGACCCCAGAACTGTCCCCCTCCGAGCCCTTCCTCGAGTGGCCCGGCGACGAGGACACCCCGTCTTGCGCGCTCGAGATCTCCGGTTCCGCTTCGACGATGACCTTGAAGACGTGCGGGGCTGCGGTTTTGGGTTCGGCTTCAGTCTCGGCTCCGGGTTCGCTCGCACCAGCTTCATTGTCGCTTTCCTGCTTCAGGTGTTCGTGGTAGAGATCGATCCGCCCGTAGCATTTCTTGCAGACTTGGAAATCCGGGCACGTTCCGCACTCGTATACGGGGCCCCAGATTGTCTGTTGGTATAGGTTAGAATGACCTAGGTAGAACACTTGGTTGGTCTGTGTGCAGCACGGTAGCGAGCTTACATTGAGGCAGATATAACACCCGTAGTCCTGCACTTTGTACGGTCGGATGGAGCGCGTGGTGGTAGCGTCGTTGGCGTTTCCATCTTCATCGTCATCGCCATCACCATCGCCCTCGCCACCATCATCACCGTTCTGCAGGGCTTCTCTCTTTGGCTTTGTCCCAATTAGACATGCCATGATTTCGTCCGATACATTGTGAAGCTTCGCCAGTTCCAGTACGGTAAACGTCTCGTCCTCCCCGCCCATGTGGCACGATACAGCCATGTCAGCTCCGCCCTCAATCAAGACCCGCACGGTCTGCACAGGATCGTAGGGCTCAGAGAATTCACCGGCATTTGTAATCGTGATCGGGCGAAGCGCCCAGCAGAGAGCCGTCCACCCGTCCACGTCGGGCTCGTTGATGCGATTCCGTCGTTCTTCTGGTGTGCGAGCATGGGCCAGAATCGACTCGACAGTCTGTACGTGGCCAAACTGAGCGGCCCAGTGGAGGGCATTCTTCCCTGCAATGTCGGTGGATACCAGATCACCGTCGGTCTGGAAGACCACG
This sequence comes from Aspergillus mulundensis, assembly GCF_003369625.1. Classification (NCBI taxonomy): domain Eukaryota; kingdom Fungi; phylum Ascomycota; class Eurotiomycetes; order Eurotiales; family Aspergillaceae; genus Aspergillus; species Aspergillus mulundensis. The sequence goes on along the minus strand of NW_020797893.1, from coordinate 583,702 downwards.
TCGAAGTTCTCTCGACCGTTGGTGGCGGCATAATGGATGGGCAAGCGATTGAGGCAGTTTGGCTGTTTGAGAGAAAGACCCTTGCTGACCAGATAGTTGATTGTACGGGAGGCAGCGGTCATAGCAGCAGCACACAGTACGGTGGAAGTTTTAGACCTGTAGGTGCCGTGCAGGTCTGCGCCGCGGTCCACCAACAGGCGAACTAGCCTGTCAATTAGGTCGACGTACTCGTCACGGGTCTCCTCGTTGTGCATGTTCAACGGCATGCACGCTGCCATGAGAGGAGTCGGTCTGTCGCCCGGTCGCAGTAGATTAACATCTGCGCCACGATCGAGGAGCATCTTCACTGCCTCGATTTCGAGTTCCGAGCAGGCTATATGGAGGGCTGTTCCTCTCTTTCTGGAGGAGACTGTTTCATCAATCCCAGGTTGCGACAAAAGGTATGTGACGGCAGCCGTGGCCTTCGAAGAGGTCACTGCAATCATCAATGGTGTCCAGCCAATTGTGGACTGGGCATTAATATTGGCGCCTGCCCGTATGAGACGGCGCATGCATTCGACATTACCACTAGCTGCGGCTTCCATGAGCGGAGTTTCCCCTTCGTCGTCGCATTGATCTATATCCAACCCACCACGGTATTCTAGTAGGAGCCCTATGATGTCGGGTTGGGGAAACGTGGCAGCCACGTGGAGACACGTCCGACCTTCCGTGGTGGTCTCTTTCAAGTTGACTCCCGCCTCTGCGAACTTCCGGAGTATCTCCACATTTGGCTTATGACCTGCGGCGTCGTGAAAAGGGCACCAGCCTGCGCGGTCGCGGTGATATAGATCAACCTTTCGGTCAATAAGGAGCGCGACCACCTCGGGCTCCTGTTGTACAACAGCCGTATTGATCACCGTCAAGCCGTTGCCGTTCTCCTGCTCGGGGTTCGCGCCGGCATCTAGCAGCATGCGGACTAGCTCGACGCCTTGTTGTACCGACACCTGCAGAAGAGTCTCGCCATTGATAGTCAAGACATCAAGAGGGGGCTTCCGCTCCAGTAGCTTCTGGACAACCTCTATACGGTCGTTTACGACAGCATAATGTATTGCACCACACTGCCTATCATTTAATGAATCCACGCTGACGTTGTGCTCGAGCAACCATTGCACCACAGGCGTAAACCCGCTGCTAGAAGCCCAGATTAATCCCGTCGATCCATGCGAGTCCGTCTTGTCGAGATCCAACGGCGCCGGGCTGTTGAGAAGAACTTCCAGGAGAGTTGTTTTATAGTCTGAGCTGAGGTCCGACGACATGCATATTTCCACTACCAAGGGAGGCTTCAGGAGCTCATGGTTCGGATCTGCGCCGTGTTCCAGAAGAGCCCGAACGCACTCTATGCTTTGACCTGATATAGCAGCCCACCAGAGCGCAGTGCCTCTCTCACCAGGGCCGCATATATTTGGATCCACACCACCTTCTAGCAGAGCACGGACAGTCCGAGCGTATCCTGAATCCGCTGCAGCGACGATGGGAGCCCATCCGCTGTTTGGGCCGGGGACAAAGTCAGAGGGGACACCTAGGTCAAGGAGCGCCTTCACTGCTAGCCAGTTTCCGCGGTATGACGCCTCGTAAAGACGTGAATTAGGTGTCTCGGTATCTATAAGGGTTTGATCGTGGTCTGCCAGGACTCGGAGGACATCGACATGTCCATTACCAGCAGCAACAAATAGAGTATTGCTGTCGTTGAGATGAGCATGAGGATCAGCTCCAGCTTTGAGCAGTGGCTGGACGATGCGAGTATAACCGTGAGCCGAGGCCAGGACCAATGGAGACTGATAGCGCTGCGAGACCACTCCTTTTGTATCCGGTGAGACGCCAACAGAGTCTAGCAGATAATCGACCAACTGTTCCATGTTGAGCCATGCAGCCCTCCACAGCATCTTGGAAGGCCAAGGATCGTCGCCTAGTGCGACTTGTATTGGTGTAATGGTTTCTTTAGCGCTTTCCAGCTTACTAGTGTTCGTTCCCACAATACGCTGGATATACTTCAAAGAAGCCTTCTCATCAGCATTCGACATTGCACGATCTAGAACGTTCAGGGGGGTAAAGTCATCAGAAGCCGATTTAGTTAGAAAGTCTGCAGAAGTCATGAACCTCTTCAACGATTTGCGAGACTCCGGGTCGAGACTTCCCGTGTTGAGAAGTAGAGAGAGCGGCGAGTCTGCCTTTTGCACTGGCGGACGCGAAAACGGATTGCTCATTGCCCAGTACATCCTCGCCCAAGGTACGAGGCGATCCTCCGCGATGTTAAATATGTCCGCCAATCGCTTCCAAGCAGATGGCGCTTTCTGCAGGTGATATGGAAATGCTGTTATCGCATAATAAACAAAGTCGTCGCCGTCAGGCTGCAGGGAAGGCGCGAGGCGGTCGACTTCAGCGTAACCCTGCGAGACATACCGATCGTATAGCTCAATCAGATGGTCACGAACTTCCGAGGATGCAAGGTATTCAGCTAGAAAGTCAAGCATTGTCTGATGGACGACTGGTCCGATCTCATTCCACACGTAATCCGGGTCCTCTTCCAGTAGAATGTCCCGTATTGGCTTTCGAACGCAAACTTGGTCACCACCAAAATGGACCAAAGCTGGCAACCACGACTTGAGGAGTTGACGGGACTTCTCCATCTCGTCCGGGGTTGGGCTCGAAAATGGTTGATCATCACCGCTTCGTTTACAGTAGTGCAGAACGCAGGCGAGCTCAGTACCACTAAAAGGCCGGTGGCCGTATAGGAGCCATTGAAGAACCCATCGTAGTCCTATCTGATCTGAAATCGAGCGGAGTATCCCGTCCAGAACAGAGGCTGGCGTACTCAATGGTTGAACCTGAGTTAGAAGCGTGGAGAACTCCGTCCAAGAATGGAAGGACGGACTGTTGGGCCAGTTCGTATGGGTCTCAATGAGGCGGACAATCCGGTCTAAGGTGGTTTCATCCATTGACTTTAGAGACCGCAAAGCCTTACTGATTTGGGATTTACCATAGCCACCGGGGCAAAGCCGGGAGATCATGCGGGCGGGGTACGGACATGGTGGTGCTGGGGTCGCTTCTTTCGATCTATCCTCAGCGTGATCGTACACATACCACATGCTGGTTGCATCCGAGTCCGCTAACAACGTCAGTCTGCGACGGGAAGTCACAATGACTCTGGCGTATGCGTCAGACAGCTCAGCACGGCGTTGGAGTAAGTCCCAAAATTCGTTGCGGCTTGCTAAGTCGCACTCGTCCACGTCGTGCAGAACCAGGAGTCCACCAGTCGCGAGGTCTGCACATACAAGGCTCAAGAAGAACCCGCGAAGATGCTGGATTGTCCAACCGCGATGGATTTTGTGCAAATCGCGAAAGCGAGTCTCAGTATAATCCCTTTCCTCGCCGAACGCAGACAATACCTGGATAGTGGCGGAGCATAGCATAGAGCACATATCGGCTCGTGCGGGATCGTTGGATGAGAAGGTAAAGGAGAGAATTGGGATGTGATACTGCTCCTTGCCCTGCCGTAGGGACTGCCAGTGGAGAAACGCTTGTTCAGCCAGCAAGCGCGACTCCTCTTCATTTCGTCCTTGAATGTATAAGACAGGTGACTTTGATCCTTGAACCCAGTCGTTGTATGTTTTGCTTTGCAGCAATAGATGGGAGGATTCGGGCTTTTCGGCGGCGTGCTGGTGTTGCGGTTGTGCCAGCGGTAAGAGCATTCGTTGCAACGCTACCCATTCCGGGCTGTTCACCCAGTCTGTGCATGTGGTCAATGTGATGGGCATGTCGAGTTTTAACCGTGTAATGACTCACTCTGTTTCCGATAACACACCATCTCGGACAAGCTAGAACCGGTTTTGTTCTGACCGTCTGTGTTCAGCTCAACGGCGATTTCAGTAGACACTCCCAGGGTTCCCATAATATAGTCGGGTTTCTTGCTTATGTGTGAGGATCCTGCATTCCGTAGGAAATGTAGTACGTACTTGATCCGTTTCCTCAGGCCCCTTCTCGTCCCCTTGCTCATCCTCGTCCTCGTCGCCTTTTTTCTCTTCCTTGTCCGCTTCCCCCTGCGAACCCCCTTCTGATCCTTTACTTGATCCCTCTTCGGGTTCCTCCTGTGAATCCTCATCTGTTTCGTCATCTGTTTCGTCATCTGTTTCGTCATCTGTTTCTTCATCTGTATCATCGTCCGTCTCCTCAGAAGCCCCTCCGCGATAGATACTAATAACACGCGTACGCAATGTGATGCGAGAGCCAAGAAAAGCCTCCGTCGTTTTCATTACAACATCAATGAGAGCTGAGATGGACGCAGGCGTGAGCAACCGTGCGAATGAGGTAAATTTAGGGTTGAACTTCAGCGCGCGCCAGAGCTGTGCGTCCATATCGTGCCCACGTGGTCTCCGCAAGAAGCAGTCGTAATATATCTGCGTCAGGCATCAGGAAGAAACTCCAGCAAAGCGTGGTACCGCCTTCACATACGAACTGGACAGTACTGTAAAAGACCCCGGGCCATCGCTCTTCGCTTCTAGACGCGATAGCAATTGCCTGCAATGCGTGCCTCAGTATACAAAGCCGGAGGCTACAGTCAAGCGTTGAATACGAGCAACCTACGTACCTTGTTGACGATTAAAGAACCCAGTTCATAGGCAATGAAGATCCGAGCTGGTTGGACTGTCTTCTGCCTATCAGCCTTTCCCATAATGTCGTGTGGAGGTTGAGTACAGGCTGCAAGCATGCACTTACCTTATTGCCGTTCTCATTGTCTTGACTGAAGGAGACAATTTCATCCAGCAACTGCACAGCCTGATCTTGGGCTGCACCAAAAACCATGTCATTAAGAAGGAGACTAGGCACATCACATTGGAAAACAAATTCTCGAGTCCTTGAGGTGGCAGTATCGCCAAGGACCTCCTCCAGACCCAGCTGTCGATTCGTGTCAAACCCTTTGACGTGTATGATGCTATCAAAGTCAGAAAGAGGTCGCGCTATATGAAATCAGAGGGAGCTGGTTGCGAGACTTACTCGACATATGGGGCTTCAGCATCATCGCTTGGCGGCGATTGTACGGTGTTCACTAGCCGTAGCCGGCGGGTGTCTTCTTCCGCAGCCTCAGAGGAATCATTGCTTACAACGCGTGAGAGATCGGAGTTTACGGGAGACTCAAGATCGTTATGTGGATCTAGGGTTTCCATCGGTGATGAGACGCCTACTAAAGGATATGAAAGTGAACGGGATGGTATCGAGGCTCTTATGCGCGTGTCTCACTGATGATACCGCGGAATGTCAGAGGGTGGTTCGGTGTACGGAAATCCGCTCGAGGAATTGCACGAATAACCAGTCGTGTGGCAGCTCCTCATTTGAAAGTGCAAGTGTCTGCCTTTCAGTCGCAGAAGGATCAGCACTAAAGCATAGGCAGCCAGTAAAACCCGGTCAGCGAGGCTCGGCGTCATGAAACCTCAAGGGCTGCGTGTAACCTCCATTGTCATTGGCCAACAATGAATTTGTTTGCTCATTCTACTCCGTATTTGTGAGTCCTTTGCCCCGCCTCGTGCCCCTGCTCTCTTGTTCCTCCAACCGCCCAGCAACAACCCTCCCGAGGTCGCATCTGAATCGGACCAAACTGGTAAGTTCAGAGCTGCACCTTCATCGCGAGGGGCAGATGAGGGCCAGCGACGAGCATATGGCTAAAATAGTGCATGCTGATGACAAACTGGAGCTGCGACAGAAGGATCGATCTGTCGAAGAACATATAAGAGTTCGAATCCATCGTTCATTTGTATAATCAACTTGTCTGAGAATCATTTTATCGTCAACTAGTGCCGCCACAACAATGAACGAAGATGAGCTATGGCTGAGCGACGAGATTGGCGATGAAGACGACGAGGATTTTATCGGTCCAAGCTCCTTCACGATGGCCCTGACATACCAGGGGCCACCAGGGGGTGGGCTCCCCAATCTCTCTTCCTGCGGACACACTCTGATGAAGTGATTGCACTTAGAATTTAGGACGCGTAACAAACAGGGCCAGCGTCAGCGGCCGACCGTCTCATCCTTCCGCGCAGGGCCGAGGAAAAAGCCCGCATTCACCGTCAGCTGCAACGCTAAGGCGATGGTTCATGGCGAAATGGGGGGGTTCTCATCGAAAATGGCAACGTTGTTGATATACGAGTTCCAGTTTCGATCGTATCGTGGAGCGCGTCTCAAGGAGGCCGATATCTTATTCGAGTTCAAGCCCCTGCCAGGCGCAACGGGACGCGTTTCGGTGGCCCAGGTGAGACCAGACGGAGTGCACAAAATGGAGAGGACCGAGCAACTGGAGGGTCATAGTGTTTGGGCGGGCATCACGGGGGCCCCGATGCAGGCTATTGGAGTTGAGGTGGGCGCGGACCGTACGGTCGAGAAGATTACCGGACACCATACCGTGGTTACTGGCGACCGACCGCAAGACGATTGGGGCGATTATTACGAAGCTCGCTTCGCCTTGTATGAGAACAAGTCGCAAGGGGACGGAATCCCGTCGAAGTTGACGGCGTGTATTCTGCTTGAAAGGGACGACGACCAGGATTTCGTCTGTGTCCCGACCATCTCCGTCAAGCCCAACTTCACGACTGCTGTGGCCACTCTCTTCTCGTCAAGGGATCCAGATGACCCTGTCTACTTTAACGTAGATGAACCACCGGTTGACCTCCTGGAGGGTAGGGTAAAGATAGACCCGACCAATCTCGCGGCCACTAGACTGGACGAAGCGTGGGACTGCACCATGTACAACAATTACCAAGGGGCAGTCAAACCATCCCAGCCCAGTCCTGCCTGATAGGGCGCGGGGTAGCGCGTTGCATGGCTTTGGCTGGTTTAGAAGGATCGGCCATTATTCCCGTAGGCAGAATGTCATTTGGACTAACTCCGTCGCGTCTAATACGTAGCCTGCTCTGTGATGACAAGCGACGGATCATGCCGTCGTCTTTGATGTAACAATAATCCGACAAGGGATCCTGGGGAGGTGCGGAGTTAGGTAAGAGAGGATAGTTTCCGTACTCGGCACTTTGTCAGTGATGGGCCGACCAGCCACCATCTGTTCGCGCCAAAGGCTGCAGCTGCACGTTGGTCCAGAACTTGGCTGCAATGGTCCAATGGGAAGGATAAGCCCCAAGGGGCTGGTTAGTTCAGCGGGTCACGCTGACTAGTGATTACTTTCCAGATGTCTTTCTCGCAGCGTCTAAACCATCAGCGACAATCAGAAATATATCGAGAGGAAATTACTAAAGGCAAAGCGGATCATCTGTCGATCGAAACATCTCTTGATCTCTGAGCCGCTCAAAAATGATTAACAAGCCAGCAGACGACTTCGCAGATATCGACCTGGAGGATGATCCGGAGTCGCTTGCGTTCCATCACATTGGGCCGTTGCCAGTCAAAGAGCCTCGCAATAGAGACTGGAAGGAGATCGTAAAGCTTCTGGATACAGGTGAAGAGACTTGGGAGGCCTTGGGGAACTCAGACAAATTGGCGCTGGCGTATCGAGATTCCTTGAATGCAAGACCGACATTTCTCCATAAAATGGCCGAGAACTGGGCAAGCGGCGAGTTCAGAGAGCTTTCGATGGAGGTCCGGCGACAGATCGTCCTATTTCTGTTGGACCAGTGTATGCCACACAAGGATGGGCAAGACGATCCAATCCTCACGGTCGCAATGAACTATAACACGGCCGATTTCATCCAGCTCATCATTGCCCATCGTCCAAAGTTACTCCCAAGCCTCTTGATGGCCATGAACGTGAAAAAGATGAATTGTCTTCACACAGCGTTCAAGGACACATTGATCGGAATATTGAGGATGCTGACTTTGACCGAGAAGAGACGCGCGCTCCTGATATCCACGATGCGAACAATCACAATGTTGCTAGAATATGCAGATATCGCTACCATAACTGCGAAGGATGCTGATGGCAACACGCCTATCCACTATGCCATGGATTACAGGCTCTGCCATATCATCACGGAGTACACGCACGACGGGCGGGACCAGAAATATGAAGACATCATAAGATCGTTGCTGAATAAGGCAGAGTCTGCAATGAAGAAGCCGGACGTCCTGTTCAATGCTCGACATTATTCTCCGTATCGCTTCTACTTCTATGTCAAGGCGGGAATCGCGAGCAAGAGCCGCAAAGCGAACGCCTCGTCGCTCCCGCGGAAGGAAGTAACGGCGAAAGCGAAGGAAACCATTGTAGAGGACCGCCGCGAGCCTAGAAGAAACGCCGCGAAACCGACAGCCGGGGAGCACCTGAGCCGGACATTTTCTGGTGGGAAAGAAGAACCCCCGCAGCCTGCCTTTTCCGTCAAAACAAGTGCGCATTTGAGCCCAAAACCTCTCCCAAGGCCTTTGCGGGATCCACAATATCCCCCCGGATCGTCGGTGGTCTCGTCGACTGGGAACAAGGAAACCGGCTTCGGCGAGCCAAACAGCGGTTCGCTGTCTCGGAGACCGACAGCTACCCCAGATACACCAGTCGAGGAAGCCCAGTCGAAACCTGTATCGGCTGCCCCAAAACATACGGCTCCTGCAAAGCCAGAGCGCTCGAAATCAGGGAGTACCTCACGTGCGCCAGCCTGGCCCGGAGGTGAAGAAGAGAAGCAAGCAGCAGCAAACATCTTGGCCTTTGTGAAGTGTTTCTTCATCCGCAATAGCAGCGATAGAGATGCAAAAGATCTATTGTATGGAAAGATTGCGTCTGGTAAGTTGATAAAGCAGAGCTGAAAATACCCCGAAGGCTAACACCTGGCTGGATTTCCAGACAAGAATCTCTTCTTTGACGCTAGCCATCTGCGAGGGAAGCATGTGGATGATGTTGTCCGCTTGATCGAAAAGGTGTCAAAAGCTGGGGGTTTCGAAGACACTCTCTCATACGTGCGGATTCCCCAGCTGGCATCCGAAGCGCAGAATATACTTCAAACCTCGAGACAGAATGTCGCCAACGAGAGGAGACAAGTGAAGCGGAGTTCGATGGACAGGGAACCTAAAGGCCGAGACACTCTTGTCAAAGTGTTTGACAAACTAGTCGCGGTGAATGTTCGCAAGATCCTACGGCTTCACGTCGAGGACAATGCCGATGAGTGGGCGCATACAGATAGCGCGATCGAACAGGCCGTCAGAGGATTTGCTCAGTATTCCACCAGCGGAGAACGACGAGACCCGCTCGATATAGGCGAGTGGTAGGTTTGATCGTATCCGTGTTTTGGTTCGAACTGACCGAAGAGCTATAGGAATTGGTGCAAGCCCGATATAAACCTGGATGTAATCAGGCACGCAGCGCCATTGGTGGAACATATCCATCTTCATTGGAGTGGGAATCAGACTGTGCTGTATGGCTGGGCAAGCGCTGAGAATGGGATTCCGTTCATGTGCAGGAACCCTAGGTCGCTGTTATCCAAGGTGACAATTCACGCATACCAGGTAGGCCATCATCCCCGTTTGAAAGCCATGCCTAGCAAGCATCCAGGCTTACGGTTGCTCAGGGACTGGAGAGTAAAGCGCGCAGGGAAGCCATGTTGAAGAATTTCAGCACTTTGCTAAATGAGAGGACAAATGGCGCGGTCAAGATCGTCTCCAACCCATTGTCGAGAAGCGCCGTTAACAGTGCAAAACCCGACCTCGAGCAAGATAGACTGCTTGGGGAACAGTCCGAAAAGCCGCGATCCGACGCATGGATCGAGGCGATGGAAAGGTTTCGCAGGACGTTGATGGGAATGCACCGTGGTGGACTATTGCGCGAACCCCGGCGAGTCAGGGTATGCATCCTGAAGACAACCTTTACCAAAAATTGACGGTAACCTTGACTGATGCTGAACAGGTGGCATTGATCGATGACGGGATCGACCTCGACGACTTCAACACCTACGACAACACGACGCAATACACCGGCGTGAGTTACTGCGATGAAGACGCGTGGTGGAAATCGACTGAAGGCCATGGAACAATAATGGCCAACATGATTAGCCGCATTAACCCGTGGGTCAATCTCGAGGTGATCAAGATCCAGAGCAGACCATCGTTCATACATGGCGCCGGGGCGCGGAGCATCAGCCCTAAGAGCGCCGCGGACGCCATCAACGCAGCGGTGATGCGCAAAGCCGACGTTATCTCCATGTCATGGTCCATAACCGATCTAGAATACCGGATGGCGTTGTTCTCAGAAAACATGTCCGACGTTGAGGGCGATAAGAAGCCGGCGGACCAAAGCGACCTGGATCTACTGAAAACAGCAATTAAGGACGCCGTCAAGGATGACGAGCGACTTTTGATCTGTTCCGCAGCAGACGACATCCGACTGATAGGAGACAACACCTACCCGTATAACCAAGCGCCAGTGCAGATCCTCCGCATCGGGTCAACGGGGCCCCTCGCAAATCGGGACCCGGGTTCAGGCAGCGAGAACTCCATATCCTATTACTTGCCGGGCAATCAGGTTGCTGAAGAACAGAGAGCTCACTCGGGCAAGCCAGTCGTCTACCACAGCGGATCGTCCATCTCAACGGCGCTTGCGACGGGTTTGGCGTCTTTGATCATGTACTGCTCTCACTGCCTCCACTCGTGCGGTGCCGGGGATAAATATGAGGCCTGGGCACTTGCGCTGCGAGACCATGCGAACTTGAGAAAAGCGTTCGACAATATCAACAAATATCACGCATGGGATCAGGATAAGAAGGTGGTCCCGGTTTGGGGGATTTTCGGCAACAAAGGAAGCCAGCTGGAGAAGGCGGGCAGTGGAGAGGACAAGATCGAAGTGCTGAAGGACATTGTAACATATTTATGCCATGATGTAGATCTGGACAAGAAGGGAAAGAAGGGAGAAGTCGCTGGATGAGTGAACTGTTAAAAGGTGGTCGATGATGATGGGATGGAGGAGTGTTGTGGGTAACTCAACGAGGAAGGGAAGAAAGTGCGTCACGTGCCGCTCGCCTCCTTCCTCATCGGGATACCTGCCAAGCATTTTACACACCGTATATTGAATTTATCCATGACGGTTGCATCTCTCTTCTGATAATAAGTACATCTGCCGCCTCCATCCCGGGGTATTGTCGAGTCAGGTCTCAAATCACGTTCATGTTCGTGTATCCATAAGTCATTGCATTGTCATTCTCCATCCATCGGATGGATCCCTCTTCACCTATGAAGACGTCTCGAGCGCCTTCCTCCGCCGCAATAAATCCGGCAATCTCGAATCCCGACTCTGATCCTGCTGGCTTGAGTTCGAGTTCGACGTCGGGTTCGCGAGCTTCCACGACCCAATAACCCGCTTCACCCAGTCTTCCTCGCGCAGGAACCACAGCGTAAAGGTCGCGAAGATGTATACCGCCAGCGACAGGACAATGAACATCGTAGCGAATGACGCTTGCGGGATTTGAGAGACATGCGTTGTTTGCTTGGAGTTGAAGAAGCGCATGCAGAGGAGCGACTGATTTGTGTTAGATATGGTTCTGGCTGAGGAAAAGAACTTACGATAACGAGGCCCAGTGGGAGGTAGAATGGTGTTGATCCTGGTGTCGTAGAGTCGACAAAAAGATGGGTTGGCTGTTGTTTTTCGATCATTTTAACCGGTATGGCTTCTTCCAGCGACTCCATGAGTTGTGTGGCTAGAGCAGCATCGTAGACCTGGAAGTGTGTTAGAAGCCTTCTTTGAAGATTTGAACTCACACTTACAGGATCTTGAATCTCGTCTCGGGCATCTTCGAAGACCTCCTCTTCCGGCTCATCCTGTTCTTCTTGGTGGAATTCTTCCTGTTCCAGGCGATGTTCATACATCTCGTGGCGAATGCCTTCTCCCCACCCAAAAACGTCGTCTTGTCTTTCAAAAACGTCATCTTCTTCCGGTTTCGGTTGTTCAGCCTCTTCCTGCACATATTCTATGTGGTCTCCCCAGTCACTACCGTCCTCCCACTCCACCGTCTCCAACTCATCCGCAAAGGTAAAGGGTGCCGGTTTGCGCGATGGCACTGTCGCGGCCCTAGGTCTCCTGACATATGTCTCAGTAAGAACATCCAGGTACTTGTTCTGCTCGGCCAGCTGGGAGCGGATGTCATTTAGCGCGGCGACGATCTCTTTGATCTGGTCGCAGAGGATGTTCTTCCCTCCATCTTCCCCCTGGGTGCGGAATGAGTCTGTCGCCCTTCTCTGGCCATTGATTTGCGACATATCGAAGCCCAATGGTAGTTATCGGTGGAAAGAACTTGAGAGTTGAATTGGGGAGAAAGTCACACCGCACATTCTCCCCTCACGGCCGGGCTAAAAACAAATTTGCCCTAGTGCCTTGTCCGCATTCTTCACCCACACCACTCGTTATATTCACCAGTTCCCAAATAGTGAAGATATCTTGCAGAGGGAAGTATACCATAGATGGAGTTGAAGATTCAATTCACTTCCAGCCCCTGATTTAAGGGCCCTTGTTCCCTGGAACCCATTACTCACAGTCTGCCAGCACTGGCCAGCAACCCCACTCTTCATTCCGCCGGTTTCTTTGTGCTCCACTCCGTCCTGGGCCTCGGAATGGATTTCGCTGCACAAGAGCTGTTGAATCTGCAATTATACAGTCAGGCCACTCTCGATGGGTGTCGGTAGTGTCTTGCTTGTCTACCAAGTGGGCTGCGACATGCATCAGACATCAGCTTCCTGCATATCGCCAAAACATGCATACCTAAGCAGAACCAGAACCAGTCGACAAACGCAAACATGTGGAGAATTACCGGTAGATAAGTATGCGGTGCACGGACCATCCCATGCCCTGTTACTCAGAGCCACTTTATATATTTCTCAAACTACCCGAGGAAGTCCGACTGATGGCTTTGCCAGCATACTGTGTCAGATCTCCTTGGACCTGATACCTCAATTCGAACCTCCATGTCTCATACTTACACCGCGTCATAAGCCTACCTACCCCCTAAGCTTTCCCCATGACGTCTCCCCCCCATATCTCCCCAGCAATCCTCCTCCTTACCTCCCCCTCCTCACCACCACCCCTCTCCCCAAACAACAACGAAACCTGCTCCAGGCTCCTCCCCGCCGTCTCGGGGACAAGGAAGTACGAAAACACCGCCGCGCCCAAGCAAAAGCACCCAAAGAACAAATACGTCCCCCACCCCAACGCTATAAGCATTTCCGGCACCGTCACGCCAACAATGAAATTCGCCAGCCAGATCATGGCTGATGCTGCGCCGACGCCCTTGGCGCGCTTGTGGCTGGGGAAGATCTCCGAGGGTAAGGCCCATGCTAGGGGGCCGTAGGTGGCTGCGTATGCGACGACATAGATATCTATGGTAGTACCAAGGTCAGCGGTATTGCGGATAGTAGGGTAGGTAGGTTTAAGCTGGAGGAGGTGCTCGACATACAAATCAAGGCAACGCCGAACCAGCCCATGGCTGGATGCGCGGACCAATTGCCGGCGTACTTTCCCACGACGCCGGCCATGATGAAGTGGGGGATGGACATTGCGAGGCCGCCGAAGATGGCGATGGGACGGCGGCCCATCTGATCGAGGAAGAAGAAGGTCGGGAGATTGCCGACGAACTGGAAGACGTTGACCATGCCGCTTAGGATAAGGGAAGTCTCGTAGCTCTGGCCCATTGCCTGGACGAAGGTCGGCGCGTAGTAAACGAACGCATTGATCCCTAGGTATTCAAAGGTCAGTACGGGTAAAGTGGACCGGAACGAACACCCGGACAAGATCTTTCGCACCAGAGAACTGCTGGAAGAAGCTGATACCCAACGCGACGATGGTCTGGCGGACGTATTTAGGCGCGAACATGGCCCTCCATTCCTTCAGCTCCAACCCCCACGCACTGTTGTCCACCCCGTGCTCGCGTCGCTGCATAACCTCCTGGAACCGAACCTCGGCCAGAATCCCCTTCCATTCCCGCCGGACGCGCTCGTCGGTCTCCGGCAGGCGGCGCAGCTTCATTAGAGCCCGCAGACAGTCGCCGTCGCGGTGGCGCATCGCAAGCCATCGCGGCGAGTACGGGAAGAACTGGATCCCGACACCCACCACGAGCGCAGGAATCACCTGCAGAGCCAGGGGGAGGCGAAACGCCATGTGGCCGTCCATCAGACGAGTCCCGTACGTCATCCAGTAAGCGACCGTCGCGCCAACCACAATGGATATCGACTCCATGACCAGCAGCGAGCCTCGGAGGTTCGGAGGGGCGACCTCTGAGATCCAGAGGGGAGAGGTCATTGCAAGGCTTCCGACCCCAATGCCTCCGATCGTTCGTCCGGCAACGAGAGCGCCGTAATTCGAGGCTGCGGTCTGGATGACGGCGCCAACGCAGAAGATGACTGTGGCTACTGCCAACGCTCTCTTCCGCGAGAATCGGTCTGCAACCATTGGCATGAACAGGCAGCCCAGGAAGGCCCCTAGTTCGAGCATCGCGGTCATGAAGCCGGTGTTGAAGCCGTAGCGGGGATGCTCCGGTGCGACTTCGGGGTAGTAGTCGCGAAACTGCTGCATGACCAGGATGAGAGAGATGACACCCTGGTCTTGAGCTAGTCAGCGCTGCAACTGAGTTACGTATCTTGGGGGACTCACCATAGCCGAATGAAAACCCGCCACTGGCCGCCAGAACGCATGCTCCACAAACATACGGAGATCGGATCAGGCCGGCAAGACCTTTGCTTTCATATAAGATCTCTTCATCTAGCTGGTTGCGATTGACCTCAATTACGTTCTCGCGGTGCTCGTTCTCATTGCTTTTGTCTTTCGATAGCGCGGCAGCCATAGTAACTGAAGGAATTCAAAACGTTGAGCGGAATATAGAGCGACGTAAAAGGAAAGAGTTAAGGAGTATAGGAAAGAAAATTCCCTGCAAGATGACTTCTTTTCTGTGAGGAGTGCGCGGTATTTAATAAACACGCCTGTCCCCTGGAACATCGGCATATCCCAGTGACTGATTTGGAGTACCCCTAGCCCGCAATACCCCGGATTTTGTGGAGTTCGCTCTGGGGAAACAAGATCAGCTAATCAAATGAAATTCATTGGACTGAAGGTGAGACAAAAGGCGGAACAGGTTACATTGGCAACATGCATTTGTACCCGGTGGATATTGCCCTAACAGTCTGCGGGTCTGCGGGGAATCTATACATAGTTGGACATGAAAGAAATGCATGATATGATTGACTAGACTAGTGTCTACGGAGTACTGGTATTATGATAGGCAGAGCGCCGCTGATATCATACAGCCATTGACAGAGCGATGCACGATCGAAGGGGCACCGTAAGGAATATGCAACCAGGGCGCGGGGGATTCGGGCTCTTACAATAACAGCAACTCTCGCCGGGAACCCCATGAATCCATGCATTTCTGCTCTGCAGATGTTGTTCACCGGGCAAAACGTCAGTCCCCACTTATCTTCCCATCGGAATCACATCGGCCAGGCGGCTTTTGGCGGAGGAGGGTTTCCGCTTGCAACAGAGGCGTTGTGAGGACAAAGTAAAGATGGGGTACACTTGGTGAATTACTGAGGATGAGCTTTATAGAGACGTTCTTGATGAAAGTGTGTTTAAGCCATATCACCGGGAATTATTCCGTAGCTCCCAGGCATTCTGTAAACCCAGTAGCACCGCTTGACTGGGCCAGGCATGTTCCCGTTTGATAAAAGAAAGAACGTCTAATAATGCCTTCTGCGTCGCTGGATCAACGAAGGTCTCGCCACACATGCTGATAACAATCGCCGCTGTGACCAGAGTGGCTTGTGACTTCTTGTTCGACAAGGCCAGCCCGCAGACAGTCATAGTATGTTGACGTACTCGTTCATCGACAGCCATATTCCTGGCGGTTGCCCCTGGTCCGATTGGCGCACGCTGCGGATCATAGACCTCCAGCAGTATGCATGCAGTTTCAAAGTGCTGCAGGCCCAGGACCTGGCAATCGTTCATGTGAACTATCTCCGGAAAGTAGCGGCCTTTACTGGGATCCGCGTCGCTGGAGTAAAGTGGTCTGAACGATGCTGGTCGCATTGTCTCCCAATTTTCCTTGAATCCCTTGAGATATTCCCACTGGCCGAGGCGATCCTCCGGGAATTTACCATCCAGGAAGAGGCGGCCTTCGTCTCCGAAGCAGAACCGAAGAACATCGGCGCACCAGAAGATGATATGGTTGGACCACTCAAAGTCCCCTGCTGGCTCTGGTGGATTGTAGCTCTTACCGGTACGCCTAAAGAGGCGGAATGGCCGTCTGTTTATCAGGACAGACCATATTTCCTGCCTTAATGCTAATAGACAAACCGAATACCCGAGCGAGGTGAAAGGGAGATTGACGACGTCGGCTGTTCTTAGAGGGGGATAGTCATCGTTAAAGGATCCAAAGGTATAATCAGGCTGGGAGTCAACTACAGCTCTGGCAACGCCGAGGTATATCTCTGAGTCTAGGCCAGTAAGGTCAACTGCACTAGATGATTAGACCACTTTTCAAGCGGTGAGGCACTGCGGTCTACTGACCATCAAGCTGCTCGTAGAAGCGTAATATAGTCGCTGCTGCAAAGACATTCTCATCGTAGTTGCGGGCGGGGTCATTCGACATGGAGATGAAGAGCGAGATACAAGTATTGTGATACTCCACAACTGTGTCATCGGTTAGGTTAGGGAGTGAAATGTTGTCGAACACTGGCGTTCTGTTCGGCCATTGCTTCGAGAAACGTCTCACTAGGTGTCCGGCCGACGCTGTACATATGGCATAGAATAGAACAGGGCTTGACATGGCGCGGTGCGAGATCACATAAGTGAAGTGTTTATCTTTATCGGTGCAGTCGAACTAACGCTTGTATTAGCCATAGTGAAATCAAAAATGGCTAAAGAATGTACCGAATCTGCCAAGTTTTCGATGAAGTGCCTAATCAAGCATGTCTCCTGCAAGCTCAAGGTCCTTCTCTCGCTAGCGGCGAATGGGAAGAGCGGTGGTGTTGGCCCAGTAGCCAACGAAACGCACGAGGGATAGTTGGTGGCCGTGCTATTGGAATTACTCGCGTCATCCAAGTGTCCCTGCGCTGCGCCCGCGGATGGACCTTGCACGTTATCTGTCCTATCCACAACATCGTCGCGATGCACGGGAGTAGAAATTGGGTCCACTAACTGGAACTCCTGTGGGCTAGCGTAAGTTGAGGATGGGAACGCGGAAGTCTCATCCAGTGGTCGATTCAGTGAACCCTTCCGTCTTCGCTTGGATGGTGTCTCAGCGAAGGAAAGAGCAGTTCCTGCCGTCTCATCCACAAAGGAAATCCCACCTTCAGGCCATATTAGCTAGGCCTACAGATGTAGAGGAAGACATACCACCAACAGGTCCAATCCAAGGTTGGTTAGAAGCAAATTTCAGCTCGCTTCGTGGTCGTGTGGCTTGCTTGAACCGAAATCGAGAGTTATCGACACAGTGCAGATTTGACTTGATGCATCCTGTGCAAGGGCGGCCGAGGTCACCTACGCCAGGTCAGCATGAACCTCGGAGGTCTTTGAAAAAGCCACATTTGGAATGTTTCTCTGGCTTAGAATTAGCGTTTTTGCCCTACTAACTGCCATGCATGTCATTACCTTTGCAGTTGTTGCAAGGAACTTTACGCTGACCTGAGCGGTCGGGCATGCCAGGCAACTCAAGTTGTGGAAATCTGGTGAGCACCGCAAAGGGAAAAACCGCCGGAATAGAGACTGGAAAGAGGGGAAACCGCGGGGGTTTGGCATTCTCCAACTTTCTCCGCATCGCTACGGTACTCTACCCCGTGGGGGCTTGGCCAGGGTTACGATTAGCCCTAACTCCGTCCACGTCACCCGGACCATCTGCATCTCACAGTGGAGAACGCCATGCTGACCTGTCCAATCTCTTCGCACTCCTGCAACGGTGAATTCCGCCCACATTTGCCGTTTACGGTGACTGTGACTCGAAGAGGAAAATTCCCTTAGCAAGAAAACATTGGGATTCGTTCGAGCGGCGCCCTCTGCGTCAATAGCCACCACAGTGCTGTGACAGCTCTGGCGCAACAATCACGATCTGAACCCAATAGCTAGGAATATATATACTTGGACCTGATGGCAGGAGGACGGGCAAAACATCAACCAGCTCACAATGGGAATCGCAGTTCTGACCTTTCCGCTCGTCGGTGCATATCTGGCCATCGTTTGGCTGATCTGGCCTATCGTCAACTACTTCCGCGATCCGAAAGGGCTGCGAAAATACCAAAGCCTCTTCTTCCTCTCGGGAATCACCGACCTCCCCTACTGCTACGTGAGCTCTCGTGGGTTCCGGTCCAAGTCCATCACAGAGGCTCACAAAAACCTAAATGCTCCAATCCTGCGAATTGGCCCGAACAATCTGTCTTTCGGGGATGTCAGCGCAATCAAGGACATCTACGGGCACTCGACGCAGTGCATCAAGGACCTAAAGTACTCCATCACGGGCGGGCCTCACCCGAATATCTTCGACGTCGTCGATAAGCGCAAGCATAGCGAGAAGCGTAAACGGCTCTCTGCTGCCTTCGCCATCAAGAACCTCGTCAACTGGGAATACAAAGTGGCCGACACCACCGCCCGATTACTGCATGCCTTTGACCAGAGATGTACAGCCCCTTTGCCATCCAACTGCACGACACCGGCAAAGGACGAACTGACCATCGACTTCAACCACTGGATCAATCTCTTCACAATTGAAGCTATCAATGTCATCGCCCTATCCTCGAAACTCGGCGTCCTCGAACAAGGCGATGACCTCGTCACAGCCCAAAGAATGGACAAATCAACCTACAAAGCGCACTACCGCAAAGCCCAGAACAAGGCCGCCTTCGCAACATCCCACTTCGTCTGGGACTACCAGAACTTCCACCTCCTAACCAGCATCTCAAAGCTATTCCCCAGATGGCGACGCATCTGGGGGGACGCCGAGCCCTGGAAAGACGTCATCTACCATCAAACAGTCACCCGGCTGAACCGCTACCAGAACGGCGAGAAACTCGACGACTTCTTCGCAAGCCTCATGGAAACGAAATCCGGCGAGCCGTATAACCTCGAGTTCGGCGAGATCCTCGGCGACGTCGGGGCCGTGATCGACGCCGGCGCAGATACCACCGCCATTGCCCTAACCCAGGTAATGGAGCTATTGATCCGACATCCTGCGCATTTGAAAACTCTCAGGGAGGAGGTCGACGCAGTGTTCGAAAACGAGACCGTGGCACTATTTGATAAAGTGAGAAACCTCCCCTTCCTCCGCGCCTGTTTAGACGAAGCCATGCGCATTATCCCCCCCACATCCGCCGGGCTCCCTCGCCGCACACCCCCCGAAGGCGCTATGATACTCGGAGAATGGATCCCCGGAAACACCAGCGTCTCCATGACCGCCTACGCTACGCATCACGACCCCAATGTCTTTCTGAACCCCGAGGAGTTCAACCCGCATCGCTGGATGGACCCGGCCGAGCGAAAGCGCATGGAGCCGTACTTTATCCCGTTCTCGACGGGTGGAAGGGGATGTATCGGGCGGAATATCTCCTACCTCGAGCAGACGATTATGCTTGCGTCGCTGGTGCATCGGTATGAGTTTGCGCTGCCGAGCCCGGAGTGGAAGTTGGAGCGGTTCGAGGCGTTTAATCTGTTGATGGGGAAGATGCCGATGAAGATTTGGAGGAGGACCGACGTTCCAAAGGGCGATCTTGCCATTTCGTCGGGGATTTGAAGTTTCGTGGAAGCTCTGTTGATAACTTGCTCTCACTTAGCATGGAGCCCTTTACCTACCTATGCCTGCGTCGAAATCTCGTCCGTAGGACCGTCGAGGGCAAAATCACAGTACCTAATAGTGATATTCGACAAAAATATATATGTATTCCGCAACGTTTACCTCAAGACCAACCGCATGGGAAACGGTTTACCCGCACCTGGCATTGCCGGTACAATCAGCAAGCAGTACCTGTGTTGAAGGAAGACCCCTCCTCCGGGATTGTAGCCCTAAGTGGGGATGTGAAGCCTGTGAGGTACCACCTCAAGCATATCCAGTCTTAGATTCATCCATGTACACCCGCAAAAATACAGATTGATAAATATACTCAGAGTTTTCATTGCTTGTGCTACCCTCTCCGTAGAGGACGGGGGATGATTGCTTGGTATTGCGTCAACGTCGCGTGGATGAGGCTACACATACTGATAAGGGGAGCAGTCAAATAGCACACCTGGGAGGGGCGATTAGAAAGCGGTTGAGTGAATCACGACAGCTGCTATAACTACCTAGCTGTCTGCAGTAAGTCCTACTCCAATCGTGACTCGGTTGAAGGATGTCGTGCTACCTACCCACTGTACTCTACGTCGAAGCGAGGAGTTGCCAGGTGTCGGATTACGCCATCACCGACTCCAACCATGCCATCCTACTCACTCAACAAACATCCAACTCGCTGGACGCATTTGAAATCTTCTCTCTTGCCACAACTCGCCTCTCAACAACTCAATCACCAAACATGCCACCCCGCTACTCCTCCATCGCCGTAATCGGCACCGGCCCCAGCGGCCTCTCGACACTCAAAGCCCTAAACGACGAAAACGCCTTCTCCCGAGTCCGCGTCTTCGAGCGCCGCGACCGCGTCGGCGGCCTCTGGCACTACGATCCCATCCCCGACGTCTTTCCCGCCCCGGGCGCGCCGCATATCCGCAATGCCATCCCGGAGACACTGCCTGCGTTTACAGACCCGGTGGCAGAAGACACGACTGCGCGCACGGGAGTTAACGACCTGCTCGATAGCAACGTCGGCTCGGGGACGATGAGCTTCACGCATACGCCGTTCCCGGAGGTGAACAGCGCGGTGTCTGTCAGACAGCTGGGGAAGAAGAATCCGAGTCGGCCGTTCCGGGTTGTGAGTGGGTATTTGGAGGATCTGGCGCGGCCATATTTGGATATGATTTCGTTTAATACGGCGGTGGAGCGGGTTGAGAAGGTTGGACTGAAGTGGAGGGTCACGGTGCGGCAGTCTGGGCACTTCCAGCGTAATCAGGCTGCTGAGTACTGGTGGCATGAGGACTTTGATGCCGTGGTCGTGGCATCAGGACACTACAATGTGCCGCTGATTCCGGAGATCGAGGGGCTACGTCAGGCGTTTCAGGCGTTTCCGGGGACCTTCGAGCACTCGAAGAGCTTCCGGTCTGCGAACGACTACGTCGATAAGAGGGTGGTTGTTGTCGGCGGAAACATCTCGAGCGCGGATCTCATAGCGGACCTTCACGCCGTCGTCAAGGGGGGTCTGTATCTCAGCCAGCGGGGACGCAACGAAGCCCTCGCCAACGTCTTCACCCTGCCCGGCGTTGAGCTCAAGCCGACAATCACCCGCGTTGAAGCTGGCAAGGCCGGCGTCAACGTCATCTTCGCCGATGGCACGACGCTCCAAGCCGTCGACAAGCTCCTCTTCGCAACGGGCTACCGCCTCGCCTACCCCTTCCTGGTCCCGGACCCCGTCACCCCCAGTAACCGGGTAGCCGGGTTCTACCAGCACGTCTTCAAGATCGGCGACCCCTCCCTCGCAATGGTCGGGCAGGTGCGCGCGGCGCTGAGCTTCCGGGTGTACGAGTACCAGGCCGTCGCGGTGGCGCGGTATTTCGCGGGCACTAATGCAGTCCCTCTGCCTAGCCCTGCTCAGCAAGACCAGTGGGAGGTCGAGAGGCTGGGGTATAAGGGGCCCACTGCGCTGTTCCATGAGATCAAGCCGGATTTCAAGGAGTACTTTGACTGGCTTGGGGCTTTTGCGGGCCCGCCGGCGGAGCGGACGACGGGGTATGAGTTGCCGGTGTTTGGGGATGATTGGCCGGAGCTGGGGTTTGCGGTTCTGCAGCTGAAGGATAAGTACTGGCAGAGTCTTAAGGCTGCTGCGAGGGAGAAGGAGGAGGGGGATGGCAAGGTCCAGGCGAAGTTGTGAGGAATGGGTGTTGTAGGTAGACTGGTAGACTAGAGCTGTGTTTCCAGCAAAATTGCTGAATCGCCGATGATTTATTACTTGCAATAGCCCTGTGAACGCAGTTGGGACAACTGTAGGGGCACGTAATTCTGTGATCCGTCTTGTAGTTGCGATATACCGAGAGCTCAAGATATACTGCGACTCAGGTGCCAGGCCGGGGGTCCTAAGGGTGGAATCATGGGCGAATACATAATAAATACAAGCCTCTTGCAATAGCGTGCTAGCGCTGTTAGAAAGGGGCTTGCTTAAGTTAAATATAACTAAAATTTACTACATGCTACGCTTATCTTAAGGCCTAATTTTTAAGCTATTTAATTTTTATAATTAAGTTTTTATTAAGTTACTTGGTATACCGGGGGCTTAAAAAAATTATTATAAGTATATTAAAAATTAAAATTTAAAGTAAAAACCTAGTAAATTTTTAAAGCCGTATATTATATAAAATATTATTAAAAGTTTATATAAAATTAACTATTAATATTAAAAAGCCCGCACTAAATTAATTTTACTATTAATAATAAAATAACTTATTAAATACTAAAAATATTAATTAAATAAGCTATATTTTAATAAAACTAATAATAACTAGTATAAAAAAAGCTAGTAGTAATACCTATAACTAAGCTATTAATAATACCTAAGTTATTAATAATACTTATAGCTAATTATATAATACTATTATAGTTAAAGGTAAATATTACCTTATTAATTATTACTTTTAAGTTTTTTTATTTTTTTTATTATTTTAAGCCTTACTTATATTCTTGCTAGTTAATTTTATAAAAGCTTTTATAAGCTATTTATTAATATTAAACTTAAAAAAATTAAAAAAACTTAAAATATAAATTTATTTAAAAATAATTTATTAAATTTTTTTAAGCTTTTTAACTTTAACACCGCGGAGCTAAAGGCTTAAAAAAGTAAGATTTTAAATAAGGATTTTTAAAAAGGTTTTAAAAGTATAACACCTAAAAAAAACTTTTTTTTATTTAGCCCTTAAATATAAAAAGATTAGGAATAATAAAAAACTAGGTAATACTATTTTTACTTATAAAAATTAGTATTAATATTAGCTTAAAAGTATTATAATTAAGATTTTTTATACTTATAATACCTTTAATATTATTTTTATTTATAAATGTTTTTTATACCCTAGCCCATAGCTAAAAGGGTTAATAAAAATTACTAGGGTAGCCTTTTTTAGCCTGCGGCAGTGCTTAATTAAATAATTTAAAATTAAAAAACTAGGGGTAATAAAAGTAATATTATAAAAAATAAATAATTAAGCTATTATTTTAATAAAAAAATAAAAAATATAATCTACTTAATAAAAATTATATAATATATTTAAGACCTGGGCCATGGTACCAGGGGCTATAAAAAATAAATTATATAAATAATTAAACCTAGCTATACTATATATAACTTAAAAGGTAGTATAATTAATAATTAAAAAGTTATAGTTATAAACTATAACTTTTATAATTAAAATATAGTTTTTTTTTAGTTAGCTATTTTTTAATATAAGTATTAATAAAAAAATAAAAGGGAATACTATTAGTAAACTAAAATTATTATATAAGTTATTAATAAAAAAACTAGTTATCCTAAAAAAGAGCTAGATATTGATATTATTTAAAATATATATTATATAACTATAAAATATAAAAAACTTATATTATTAAGGTATTAGCCTAAATTATTAAAAAAATAGTTATTATTAATATTATTAACTATAAAAAGCTACCCGTAATAAATAATTATAGTATTCTTTTTTAAAAAAATAATTTAAACTAATTATAGTAAGTAACTATTATAAAAATATTTAAAAAATTAAATTAAAAAAAAGCTTAGCTTTCACGCCTTATAGGTTATAACTTAACTTTAAGCACCTATTATTATTACTAAAAATAAAATTAACCATAATTAAGCTATTAATAAAAGCATGGGTGTTAAAAGGCATTTTAAGTTTACTTATATTAAAGTATTAAAAAAAATTAAAAAAAAAATTAAAAAAAATTAATAAATTTAAAAAAAATACCCGGGGGAAAGGTAAGTATATATAAAAAGATTTATTTAAAAAATTTTTATATAAATTTATATAGCACCTTTAAATAAACTATATTATTTATTAACTATACCTTTATATTACCCTTAGCTAATAAAAAATAATATTATTAATTAAGGTTAATTAAAAAAGTGCCATGTAAAGTTAACTATAAGTAAAAGCTAAAAAATAAAGGTTAATTTTTATATAATTTAAAAACTATTTTTATACTTTATTAATTATTATAGTATATATAAGCTAAACTAAAAATTAAACCTAGGTAAGTATAAATAAAAACTTATTTTTTATAAAAAATAGTTATAAGCACCGGAGCAGGACTTTATTATTTTTATATTAATTATTTTTTATAATATTTTAGTATTTTAAGCACCTTTAGCTAATTTAGGTTATAATTAACTAAGTTTTATTATATAATTTATTAAAAAAATTATAATTCCATGTTAGTAATACTAGGAAGCCAGGTTTTAGGTATAAGTTTCTTATTAAAAGGCTTAAAAATTAAAAACCATATAGGAATTTTAAGGTATACTTTTTATTAATAATTTTCCTAGTGCTATTATAATGGTTTAAAAAGGGTAAATAAATAGTAATTTTAAAAATAGTAAATAAAAGCTTAAAGTTAAAAATATTTATATTTATATTAAAAGATGTTAAAATTATATAATTAATAAATATATTAATATATAACTTATAATATATTATATAATTTTAATATGGTATTAATAGGGCACTAAGCTTAAATAAAAAGTATACCTTAAATATAAAAAGTGCTGGGTTTAAAATTATATATAGGAAGTTAAGGATTTATATAAAACCATGTATAGTAATATTATAATTTAATAAATATAGTTACTATATTAAAAAATAATTAACTTTATATAAATTTTAAAGGTGCATGTTTTTAATAAGGGTAATAATCTTAATACTATTTTAAATAGCTATATATTAAATATATATACTTATAATTATAAATTAATTCCCACGCGGTATAACCAGCAGGATTTATTAAAAGTTATTACCTAAAATAATAAAAATATTATTAAAAGGGATATCGCGCATGGCTATATTTTTAATATTATAAATATCCCACAGCATATAGTTAATAATATTAAAAATATACTTATTTATTATTAAGGTTTTATTTTAAATAATTAAAAATATTTTTTTATAAAAGTCTAGCAAGGGTACCTTTTTAATAAATATTATAAAATAAGTTTTTTTTAGTTAGGACTAAAATATAAAATTATTTATAAATAATATAGCTACTAGGTAGTAATAATACTATAATATTAGTAAAGGCTATATATAAAATAATTTAATTAAAAAAATAAAAGTACTTAGCCAAGGCCTTATATAAATAGGTCTTGCCTATTAAAGGTTAATATATATATTAATAAAATATAAATTAATATACTAATACTACTAGGGTTATAAAAAAAGCATGCTAAGCTTAGTATAATTATAACCACCTTTTTAATTTAATTAAAAGCTATTTTTTATTTATTATTAAAGTTTATATACTTTATTTTAAAGTCCTAATATATATTATTAATATTATAGGTAGTTTTTTACTAGATTTTATAATTATTAGACTTTTTAAGGTTTTTTTAAGGCGGGATAGGCTTTAGTAGCCTAAAATTACCTAGGGTTTTTTATAAGTAGCTAACATATGGTTAATATATTATAAGCTAAAGTTTAAATTTAAATTATTTTTTAAAAAGTTATAAAAAATTTTATTAAAATTATAGGCTTAATACTAGATTAAGTAGGGCAGGTTATTATAAATAAAATAGCTATAGCTATTTTAAATAGCCCTATTATAGTTATAAAAAAGTAGCACTTTTATTATTATAATAATAAATATTTTATATAATACTTTGCTAGTTATAAAGGTAATTATTTTTTAAAAATAATTTAATTATTTTTAATTTTATATTAAGATTCCCCGGGCATAGTAAGCCTTTTAAAAAAAATTATATAATTAATTATTTATAATATAAAGGTTTTTAAAGCTTTTAACCCTAGTAACCACTATTAAAAAACACTAAATATAATATACCTTATTATTTAAGGGTAATAAATAATAAACTTAGCTAAGTATTTCCTAGGCCTTTTTTAGCTTTTAATGCTTTTTATTTTAGGTAAAATAAAAGGGAAATTTTAGGTATATATATTACCTAGCACCAGGATTAGCAAGGTTATAATTATAAATAAAGTATTTTAATAAATATAATATATTATTTTATAATATATTTTTTAACTTTGCTATATTATTTACCTAATTATTAAAAAATATAAAGTATTTTTTAAATAAATAAATAACTAAGGCTATAACTAGGGGCTTTATTTTATTAACTAGGTATTTTATTATTTTTAGGCTACCTTTAAGGCACTTATATACTAATTATTTATATACTTTATAATTTTATTAAAGCTTATTTTTATGGTTATTTAGTTAACTCCCTTATAAAGATATTTATATAAATAATAAATAGCCTTAATACTACTATATATTTTAATATTAATATAGGCCTAATACTTTTAGCTTAGGTAAGGGTTATATAATACTACCTACTTATTATTAATATATATTTTTTATTAAATAATTAATTTTAATCTTGTACTAATCCAGATCCCAGCGCTAGTAACTAAAATAGCTATTATTTATAATATAGGTTTTATTATAAAACTTCTTGGAAAAATACTTAAAGTATTTACTATTATTATTTATATATAAGGCTTTTAGGTTATATTTACCATAAGGTATATATATTATAATAAAAGTAATAATATTATATAGCTATATATTATATTTATTATTTTTATTTAAAATTTTTATTAAAATAATCTTATTTAAAACCTTAGGTATTAAAAACTAATTTTTATTTAATAGCTAAACTAAAATATAAGTATAAAGTAAACTATATTTTTAAAACTTAATAGTATAAACATAGGCGCAAGTTTTTTTAAAAATACTATTTTTAAAAGTTTTTTTAATAAGATATAAAGCTTAAGCCTAAACACATGGGTTATTAAGTTAAAATAGTTAAAGTACCTTTAAATAATTTTATTAATATTTAATATTTTTATAAGCTTGTTTTGAATCTCTTACTACTAGGGGTTTATTATAAAGGTAATAAATAATATTAGCTTATTATACTTTATTATAATAGTAAAAAAGTTTTAGTAATACTTTTACTTATATTAATTATATTTAATAAAAGTAGTAAATAAAATAACTTAATTACCAAGGGCCCCTAAATAGCCCTTTATATAAAAACTTTTTATTAATTATTTAACGCGCGAATAGTTAAACCTAAGTATTATTTTTTAATTAAAATAATAAAAATTAAGATTTTATTATTTAAAAATAATATAAAAATTATAAAAAAGTTATTAAAATAGGCCTATCACGCGCTAGAATAAGTTAAATAAATTAAATTAAGCATAAAAATAAAACTATATTTATATTTAATTAATAAGGTTAATATTTTATATTATAATACTAGACTATATAACAGCACCCTTATAAAATGATAAATTATAATAAGGGCTAACACCCCTATTTAGCTATAATAGTATAAAATAAAGTAAAAAATAAAAAGGGTAATTTTAGTATATTTTTATAAGGTATTACTTACCCTTTTATTTAATTAGGGCTATTTTATTCTTAAAATTATAAGAAATTTTATTATATAGTATAGTATTATTAACTAGTATAAACTTTAAGTAAAAATAGTATTTTTAGTAGTTTAAATAATAGTAAGGGCTATAAAAGTTTAAAATAAAGGTAGTATATTTATATTTTAAAAAAGAAACTATATTACATACCCTGCTATCCTTCTTATTCTTAGTTAAGTAAAGTAAGGTATTAATATAAAGTTTAAATAAATTAGTTAACTTTAGTAAATTAACTATTTTTATAAAAAATTTATAAAAGAGGTTAATTTATTAAAAAAAGTATTTAGGTTATATAATAGCTACCTTACGCGGGTTTTAAGTTAAGAATTATACTAGCTATAAATTTTAAAAGTAGTATTTAATAAAATTATATAAAAGCTAGTATAAAAGGGTTGGGAACCTGTTTATAAAGTTAGTAAAAAAATAAATAGGTAAAAATATATATATATATTATATAATAGCCTAATCTAGTAGTATATTTATTTTTTAATTTTATATATTTATTACTAGTTTATTACTAAAAGATTTAAACCCTTTTTACTATTTATTAATACTATTATTATAGCTAAGTTTAAGGTATTAATATACTAGTAAAAGCTATTAATAATAGGTATATTATAGCTAAATAGCTTTATAAGCTATTTATTAAATAAAGGTTAGGTAAACTATAGGTTAATATTACTATTATTATAATATTTTTTTAAATTACCTTATTAAATTTTATATAACCTTTTAGGTCTTAAAATAGCGTATAATAATTTAAATATTATATATTTATATAGCCTAGTATAAAAGGTTTTTAGGGTAAAAGTTAAATATTATTAAAATTAAGTTATTTTAGGTATATTACTTTTTATAATAGTATTTATTATACTTATATAGCTTAAAACTAATAAGTAATAAGTTATAGTATATAATATAAGCATAATAAGTATTAATAAAAAATATAAATATTAAAATTAATAGCTAATATAATACTAGGTTATTAATAATATAATTTATATATTATAAGGCATGGTATTTTAAGCACTTAGTATAACAGGCTTTATATAAAGGCATGCGGGTATTATAAAAACACCCTTTAATTTTAGCATAAATTTAATTAAAATACTAAAAATAAATAAACTTTAAAAGTAATATATAAAATTAAATATATAGCTAATAATTAAAAAGTAAAAAAACCTACCTAGTAAACTACTATAGCTAGTATTAATATTATTATTAGCCAGGGTAATAGCTAGGGTAATTAGCTAGGCTAGCTTAAAAAAAGTAATAAATATAAGGGCTAGGGTAAGTAAGTAACCTAGGCTATAATTAAATATAATACTAAGGTTAATACCTAAAATATATAAATATAATATAGCTAGGTTGCCCGGGGTTAAAGCTAGTATTAAAAATAAATAATACCTAATTCCTAAAAAAGTAATACTAGGCTATTAATAATTAAAGTATTAGGGGTAGTTACCGCGGCTTTATTATAATAATTTATATACTTAATATAGTACTACTAAATTAAAAAGCTTATAGTATATATAGTATAAAATTAATACTTACCTAGCTACCTAAGGTAATTAGGATTATTTGAATTAGTTTTATAAAAGTTATAGCATAAGCTTTATATAAAAATATTATACTTACCTAAAATACCCTAGCTATATTAGCTATAGTAAGTAACAGGCACCTAATAATAATAAAAATAAAAAAGAATTATTATAAAAAATTATAATTATAACTAAAATTAAAAAAAATAGTTTCTAGTATAAATAAGGGAAAAAAAAGTAAGTATATATAATTTTTAAAAAAATCCTAAAAAGATATTATAGCATGTACTAAAATAGCTATACTTTATTAAGTAATAGTACTTAAAGCTATATAAATAAGCCATGTAATTAATAATTAAAAAAAATTATACTAGCCTAATTAAAACTAAACTAAAAAATAGTTTGCCCAGGAGAACTAAGTATAAAGA
Organism: Aspergillus mulundensis; assembly: GCF_003369625.1. Taxonomy (NCBI): domain Eukaryota; kingdom Fungi; phylum Ascomycota; class Eurotiomycetes; order Eurotiales; family Aspergillaceae; genus Aspergillus; species Aspergillus mulundensis. Next base: position 554,024 of record NW_020797893.1, on the reverse strand, counting down.
CTAATAATAAGGGGTTACTATATAACTAGCTATTATTAAGATTTTAAAAGGTAGTTATATATTAATATATAATAGCTTTAATTAAAAACAATACTAAGCAAGTGCTAAACCTATTAAAATATTAAAATTTATAGCTAGTAAAGTTAAATTTAACCTATATATTTAAAATATAATAATAATATAATATATATATATTAGTTATAATTAATAGCTACTAAAAAACTTAAGTATATTAAGTTATATAATATATAACCTTACCCCTAGCCTAGGAAACTAACCTTTTTAATAATTATAAAGCCTTTTATTTTAGTAATATATTACCTGCCTTTTTTACTTACTTAAATTAATATATATAGTTACTAAACCTCTTGCATTATATTTTTTTTATTTATTATAACTTATTATTACTAAGGTTAAAAATCTGCGGCTGGTTTCTTAAGCACTATTAACCTTAATATAAATACTTATAATATTATTATAAATAATTACTAACCTAACTTACTAAATATTATTAACCATATTTATTATATTAGGTATTATTAGTATTAAAAACCTTGTTTAACTAGCTAAAAATAATACTTATATAAAATTAATAACCTTACTAGCTATTACCCCTTATAAGTTAATACTAGTAATAAAATAGCTATACTATAATAATTTACTAGGCTTTTTTTWATTTTTATCTTACTTATTAACTAAACCCTTTTTCTAGCTATTATTTATGATATTTTTAGTACTTTTATTTTTTATATTTACTCCTGTTATATTACTATTATTTTATAATTATTATTTAATAATACTAACCCTTACTTAAAATATATTATTTATAATATACTAGGCCTAGCCTAAGTTTATAATTACTTAATATTATAAAATTATTTACTAAAAAACTTTTAAAAAAAAGGCTTAAGTATAATTTATTTAATAAAATATTTAACTAATCACAGGGCCCTTTTAAGTTAGTATTAGTTTTTTATTATATAAGTTATTAAAGGGTTACTAAATAATACCTATTTTATTAAAACCTGGTTAAGTTTTTTAAAAAATAATAAAATATTATTATTAATATTAGCGTGTTATACCAGGTGTATAAAAAGCTATTAAAAAATTATTTAGGTGGTATTTATATTTTATTTTAAATAATAAAATATATAATAAAAAAATAATATATATATATAAAAGCTGCGTGGTAAGTAAAATAAGATTTATTTAAACTTAAAAGTTAGCTTAATAAGCTAGTAAAGTATAAATATTATAAAAAATTATTTATGCCCTGCCTTTTTTTAAATATTTAAAGTATATTATATATAGCTAGTATAATAATTAAATTATTATTTAGTATTAAAAATAGCTAGGGTATAATAAATTAAAGCCTAGGTATATAATAAAAATATATATTAAAGTATATTAATTATTTATAAAATATTAAGGTATAACTACCTGCCTAAGAATTTTAGTAATTTTTAGGATAATTATTATTATATAATACTTAATAAGCTAGCTATAGCCTATAGCCTTAAGCCTATTTTTATTAATTTAGTAATTAAAGTCTAGCCTAGCCACGTGTTAAAAATCCTTATTTTTATTATTAATTAACTTAAGCCTAACTAAACACACCTAGCTATTATTATTTTTTATAAAGTTATTAAGTATAAAGCGCTAAAAGGTGCTTAAAAAGTAGTTTTAATATTATAATAAGTTTATTTATTTTTTAATACTTTTTAATTTTAAATCTTTTATAATAAAAAGCTTAAATATTAATAAAAATATATAGTTTAAGTATTTTTACCTGTTTAACTTATTAATATATAAATATACTAACCCTTGGCAAGCAAGTTATAAAAAAAAATAAGCTAGTTAAAAGCCTGGGTAATAAGGCTTACTAAGCCTAGTAATATATTTATAAATATTATTATTTTATTAAAAATATACTATAAATAATATAAATTAAGGGGCAGGCTAAGGCAGTCCTTTTTAATAATATAGCATTAAATAAGTAAATTTATTATCGTTATTATATTACCTTATTAAACTTTATACTATATTTTTACTATTTTTAGGGGTTTAATACTATTATTAAAAGGCTAGCCCCCTTTATAAAGCTATAACTTTAATGCCTAGTATATAAAAAGCCTTTAAAAATAGGGAAATTATAGTTAGGGTAGGCGTAGCAAGGCCTTTTTATGTTTTATATAAATAAATACTTAAAAATAGTTAAAAGATTAAGCAGGATAAAGTAGCTAAGGTAAATATATTAATAATATTAAAAGGCTTAAATAAGTATAAAAGTAGTAAATATAATTATAATTAAAAATAAAAGCTAAAGTTTATATAATATATTATTTTTAAGGCTATTTATATTACAGGGTAACCCTAATATTAATTAAAAATTATTTTATATAATAAAAAATAATAATAATATAATTAGTTAATTTAGTTTTATTTTTAATACTAATAAGGTCGCCGGATTAATCCTAGTATAGGTATTTTTTTTTTATTTTTTACTACCTAAGTATAATATATATTATTTCTTGCATTTTTAAGTTTGCCCCTTAATATAATAATTACCTATTTTTAGTATATTTTATTATAAGCCTATTTTAGCACTAATTAATATTATGCTAAGTAAGATAGGGTAGCTAACTTACTTATAGCCTAACTTATATTAATTTAGGGTATAATATTTTTTATAAAAAGTAGAAAATATTTTAAAATTAGGCTTGGTTTTTTAAACCATTATACTTAGTATATAAACTTATAAAATAAAAATATAACTTATAGGTTAAAGGCCGGAGGGCTATAAGTAGGTAAATTAAATAAATAAATAATAATAAATAGCTAAATATAAAATATTAATATTTTAATAACTTTAATATTAATAAACTTATTAATATTAAGTACTTAATAATTCCAGGGGGTATACCTATTTAGCTAGCTTTTATAATTATTATTAAAAATAGGCAGGTGTACTCCCTAGGTATTTAATAATTTTAATAAAATTTACCTTATAAGTAGCGTAATTTTATATTTAAAAACTAGATTTTTAGTAAATACTATTAATAAGGTAGTTAGGTTAGCTTACTTTTATTAAAATATTATTTTAAGCTAGGTTTTTAGTAGTAAAGGGTATGCTAGAGTTTAACTTAAAGGTTTTACCTAAAACTTAAATTATTACTACCAGGGACCTATACTAAAGTTTAAATTAAGAATATTAATATTTTATAAGCTATAGGTATTTTATTAAATAAATATATTATATTAAATAGTTGCTAAAGTGGGTTAGAAAAGGTAGTAATATTTTTAGCTTTTAAGTTAAAAAAAATTAAAAAAATGCTTTTTTAAGGGTGGATATAAAATATTTAAAAAAAGTAGGATACTTTATAAGCTTGTACTTATATTTTATAATAATAATAATAATAATATTTAATGCCCTGGGGATTATCCTAAAAAAGGATTATTAATTTAAAACATGTTAATTATAAAGTTACTTAAAATAGTAACTACTTACACATAGGGGCCCAAAGGCCATAAGCAGGTAAATTAAGTAAATAAACTAACTTATAACTTATTATAACATAAAATTAAAATACAGGACTTTAGGGTTTTAACTAGGATTTAATTTAAGTTAACTATAGGGTTATTATTAAAAAGGTTAAAATTTTAAAGTTTAACTTATACGTGCCTTTATATAAGCGTGAAAATTTACTATAATTTATAGCTAGATACTATATACTAAAGGGTAGCTAAATTAAAATATTAGCTATAAAATATTTTAAAATAATAATTACTTATATATATCCTAGGGACTTAAAGGCCATAAGTAAGTAAATTAAGTAAGTAAATTAAGTAAGCAAACTAAGCGGGCAAACTACTAAATTAAAATTATTAAAAAATAGCTATTTATAACCTTTAGTTAAGGACCTTGCTTTTTTTTATAATAAGTATTACCTTAATTATTTATAAGGTCCTTGGCCTTTGGGATTTACAAATAGTGTGATAGGGTGTAATTATGAGTCGCGTTTGTATACTACGGTGAGCTTAGGAGAATGTGAATTACTATAATAGGAAAGGCGTCGTGTATTTGTAGTAGGAACTAATTACTAATTTTTTAAGTTAAAGTTTTAAGTTAAACTTAGTATTTTATATATTATATAACTAGCCACTACCTTAATATATAGCTAGTTTAGTACTAAAGTTCCTTTGCCCGGCGGCCTTAGGCCGTTAAATTATATTATTATAATATTATATATTTATAATACTATAATAATAATAATAATATTTTTTTTAAGTAATTATGCCCTTGTAATCCATAAATTTATATTTATACTTTATAAAATATAATTTAAATTATAAATCTTATTAAGCGCTATAAAATAAGCTATTTTTAGGTTTATAAAATATTATAATTTACATGTAATTTATATTTAAAATTAAGTATAAAAAATTAATTTAATTACTTTACTTTACTTTTAAATTTAAATATAGTATTACTACCTATAATAACTAGGTATAATATTTTAATTTTAATATTAAAGTACCCTTGCAATCTTTTTTTTTAAATTTTTTTTATAACTTAATTAAAAATACCTGCTATAAGTATATACCTTTTTATTATATTTTTATTATTTTTTAATTATTTAATTATATTTTTAGTATTAAAATACCCTATATTTACCCTTTCCCGTGCTTTTTAAATATTATATTATTTATTTTAATAATATTAATTACATATTAATATTATTAGGCTTGCATATTTTATTTTACTTTATACTTAATTTTTATAATAAAGCTTTAAGCTTTAAATAGCTAAATTTTCTTATTTTTATACTTTTTTTAATACTTTTAGTAGCTATTTGTAATATATAGTTATTTTATTTTAATTATTAATATATTCTTATATTAGCCTTTTATTTACCTTTTTTTTATATCCTACTACGCACTTGCTTTTTTAATTTAGCTAATAAGCTTTTTATATTTAATTCTTGTTATTTTTATATTTTTAAAACTATTTTTAGTAATTAAATTAAACATGGTTTACCTTTATTATAACCTTTATTATAACCTTTATTATATTATATATTTTTAACCTTATTTTTTTTTAAGGTTTCCCACGCTTGCCCTTTACTTTATATTTTTTTTACTTTAATATTTAATATAATTTTATATTATACTTTAACTACTATTATTAGTAATTATTTATTTTATTATAGTATTTTATTTTATATTTAATTATTATAATAATTAAGCCTTGGTTTTAGCCTTTACTTTTTATTTTACCTTTAGTATATAAAATTATATTTTCCTACCCTTTACTTATATATTAATAATTACTAACATGCTAGCTATTAAAATAATTTAATTTTATTATTTACATGCCCCTGCCACTGCTATTATTACTATTATTTTTACTGCCCTTATTAATAAGGCTTTTATTAGTATTTTTTCCCTGCTAGCCCCGGGCTTTATAACTTTACTATTTAATTTTTATATTTTATAATATATAATATATGTTATTACTATAAGGTATTATAATAAAAATATATTTACTATAAATATTATAATAAAAGCCCTTATATATAATTACTTAGGGGGTAAAAAGTACTAGTTTTATTATAATAATAAAAAAGCACTTAAGTATTATGTAGCTATTAATATTATTTTAGTGGGTAACTAGCTATAAAATATTTTTAATATTATTAATACCATGTATATAAAAGCTAATAGTTTATGTATTTATAAAAAGCTTACTACCTTAAAAATAGCTTATTAAGTATTTAAAATAGTTATTAGGTAGACTACCATAGCTAATAATATATAAGTAGCTAACCCTATAAGTATTATTATACCTATATTTAACTTTACTTTACAGGTTAGTACCCCCCTTAATAAAAATAATAATTTATTATATAAGTTAGTTTTCTTCCCATAGTATTATTATATTTTAGTTTACTAATTTATTATAATAGTTTTTTTTCTAGTTTTTAGGCTGCTTTTTAGCGCTACTTTAGTAATTATAATTTTTTTATACTAATATAGCTTTAGCTGCTAAGTATATATTTATATATTTTAATTTATATTATATTATATTACTAATTTTTTATAAATTTTTATTATTTTTAGTGTAGTATTTACTGCGCTTTAATATTTTTAAGGATTTTTATTAAGGTTACTTTTATATTAAGTATTAGTATTAGCGCCCTTATAGGCTTAATTTTTATTTTATATATATTAAGTACTACACGCCGCGCGGCTTAGCCGCTTGTTCAAGTTTTTTATTATTTTTTATTTTATTTTATATTTTTATTTTTTTTTATTAAAAGCCCCTGCGGGCGCTGCTAATTAATAAAAATAATATATTTTTTTTCTTTTTTTTATAAGTGCGCGTAGGTTATAAATATAAATATTTATATTTAATATCTCTTTACTTTACGCAATTTATTTTTATAGGTTTTTTTAAAATTTTTAAGTACTATAATTTTAGCTATATAAGCCTTTAGTTCCCATGTATTATTTTTTATATTATTTTATTTTTATTATTTTATAAGGTATTATACCTTGCCCTTAAATCTATAAATATTAAAACTTTTTTTAATAAAGTATTTTTTCTTATTATTTACTAGTATAAGGCTAATATTTAGCACTTAAAATAGGTTACCATAGTAAGGTTTTAAAAGTATAATATAAAAAATATTATATAATTATTATATATTTAGTAAGAGTAGCAGCTTATAAAACTATTTTTTTATTTTATAATTACTAAAAATAAGTTAATAAGTATCTTACTTAATTTATAATTTAGTCTTATTAACTTAATGTTTTTTATATAAAGTATAATATAATTATTAATTTTAAAGCTTATTTTCTTATACTTTTTATTATATTAAACTACCATGGCTTTTTTTAATTTATATAATTATTTTTTTAAATTTATGCAAATCTTCTTAAACTTTACAGCTTTTTAAAGTTTAATTTTTAATACTTAATTAAGCCCCTTAACATTAATACACATAGTTATTTTTAAATTTATAAAAGCTTTAATAAATATGTAATTTATAAACTACTTATACATGTTATTATTTATAAATTATACTATTTTAATTTACTATAACTAATTATTTTAGTACTAGTTAATATAAGCGCGAAGGTAATATTTAAAAAACTTAGTTTTATTTTTTTAATTTAGTTATTTATTTACGGGTAATATATAATAAATAATTTTTATTTTATACCTATGTAATAACGCTAGCGCTGGAGATCACCCGGCCGGTAAGGCCGGGCGATTAAGAAAAAATATATAGGGAAGAAACTAAATATAGAATTATTTAAAGGTTTTTTATTAAGGCCTTTAAGCACTTTATATAGCTTTTATTTAGGGTGGTAAGGCCTAAGTATTATTTTTTAAGGCTATTAATATTTTTAGGCCTTAGTATTACCATAGCTAATAAAATAATTTAAGGTATTAATATTATTAATAAAACTATATTTTTTTTTACTTAAATAAAATAATGCCCTTAATATTAACCCCTATTTTTAAATATATTTTAATAAAAATATAAAAAATTAAAAACCTTTATTAAAACCCCTAATATATTATAAATAAAAAAAATACACCATAGCGCATGGGAAATACTATTATTTTTTATAATAAAAAAATTTATAAACTATAAAATAACTTTTTTAAGTATAAAACTAAAAAATTTTAGCTTATAAATATTAACAAGGCCTGCTTAATATACCTTTAATTTAATATTATTAATTATAGTAGCCTTTATTTATACTTTATATTTAAAAACCTTACTAGGTATAACTTACCCTGGCTTGCTTTTTATTTTCTTAAGGTAAGGTAAAGTAAAAAGTAAAAAAAGTTTAAAAAAAATTAAAATTATAAGTTATTAATTTTTTTAAAAAGGTTAGCCCTTTTAAAAAATTAATAATAAAAGTTTATTATAAATTTTAATAAAAATTTAATTTTAAAGTAAGGTTAACCCCGCGCTTATATAAGGCTTTTTTTTNTTTTTTTTTTTTTAGTTTTTATTTTATTATATTAAATTATAATATATAATAATATTTTTTTTTTTACTTAGGGTACTTGCTTTTAATATATTTTTTATAAATAATAATCTTAGCCTTTATAGTTAATAGTATTAAGCATTTTTTATTTTAAATTTTATAATAGTAACTATTTATTATTTATTTAAAAAAAAAGCTTTTTAATAAAATATTTAAAGTATTTAAGGTAAGGTTTTATTACTATAATAATTATAAAGGCCTTTATTAATAACTTACTTATTACTAGTAATACCCCTACTATAACACTATTTTTTTTATTAATAAATAACACCTTTTTACTTATCTTTTTTTTTTATCTTTCTAAAACTTTTTATAAATTTTTTAAATATTTTAGCTTTTTTTTACACTTTTTTTTATTAAAATCCTTTATTATAGCCCTTAAAAAATCTAGCATGTTACTTTTTAAGCGCAAGCAAGATATTATAGTAACTTTTTTTTTTAAAAAAGTAAAAACTAGTTATACTAATAGTAAAATAATAAATAATTTTTTTTAACCTTTTTTAATAAGTGCTTTTTTTAGCTTAGTTAATAATAGCAAAAGCTAATATATTATTATATTTATAAAACCTTACAAGCTTTTAAAGCCGCTTAAAGCTTTTTTTTTATATATAAAAACTTAAATTAAGTATTTACTAGGCTTAGCGCGCGCGAAGTTTATATTATTAAAAATTAATATTAATAATTTACTATAATTTTATAATAATAAAATATGGTTATTAATTAAAAAGCAGCCTATAATAGCTATAAAATATTTTTTAAAATAATTTTTATTACTTATATTTAAGCCCCCAAGCTTAAAGGCCAGGTACTTTTTTAAAAAGCATATGCTTATTATATTTTTATATATTAATAGGCCTAGTGCTTTTTTTAAACCATAATATTTTTTTAATTTAATAAGTAAAATAATAAGTTAATAGTATAAGTTTTTTTTTTTTATAATACTTAATTACTAATGTTTTATAATTTTATTAAAAAGTATAGGACCTTTAATACAGTAATTTATATAATAAAAATAAATAAAATTTATATAATAAAAAAGCAAGTAATATTATTATTAAAGCAAGCTTTAAAAAGGCAAGTAAATTTTAATAAGGTATTTAAGTATAATTATTAATTACTAGCTAGAAGCAAGGGCAAGAAGCCTATATAATTTATTATTTTAAAAATTAACTTTAATAATAATAAGAAAATAAAGTTTATAAATCCTAATAATATAATTAATAATATTAAAAATTTTATAATAGGCCCTAAATTTTTTTAAAAATATTATGCTATTTTTAAGCTAGTATTTATTTTTTACTTTTTTTTTTTTTTAGCTTTATTTTTAAAGTTAAAACTAGCTCTTTACTTTTTTTTTTTTTTAGCTTTTTAGCAAAGTTTTAAATTTTATATAAAAGTTTACTATTTTACCTTGTAATTTCTTAAATAGGGAGCTTTTATAATAACTTTTTTTAATTATTATATAAAAAAGCCTAAAAGTACTTTTAATAAGCCTTAATAATTTAAGGGCTTTTTAACTAGTAATATGTTTTTACTTGCTTTATTTTAAAGTTAATTTTAGTAATTTAAGTTAAGATTTAACCTATTAATATAATTAAGCTTTTATACTAAGGCTTTTCCTTGTTATTACCCTTTTTTTAACTTTTTATTTTTTTTTTTTATTTTGCTACCGGCCCCTTGGGCTTATTATTATATTTTAAAAGTATTAATAAAATTCTTAATTTAATTAAACCTTACTTTAAATTAAAGGTTTAAGTAGCTTGGTCTTTCTTAGCGTAATTTTAAGTTTTTAACTTAGTAAGTATAAGTAAGCGCCCTTTTATTTTTAGCTATTTTTTTTAAAAATTTTTTTTAATATAGGGATTAATATTATTAATATTAAAATATATACTAACCTAATTTATTTAAATTTTTTTTTAATTCCGGTTTCTTATTAATATTCTTTCCTAAAGGTAAGTCTTTTTTTTTAAGTTAATTAATAATATTTTTAATTATTAATATTAGGTATCTTAGGCCCGCAAGCAATACTTAATAAAATAATAAAAAAAAATCTTATTTTTAAAATTTAAAAAAAAATTAGTTATTTTTATAAGGTTTTAAATAGTGATTTAGGTTTTAATTAAAATAAAAACATAGGTATAAATATTAATAATAAAATAGTTATAAATAAAAAGCTAGTTAAGTTTAGCAAGGCAAATTTAAATATAAAATAATAGGCAGTGTTTACCCTAAGCAAGTTAAAAAATTTAAATATTATTAAGGCTAGTAATAAAATAGTTTATAATAATAATAAAGTATAAGTTAATTTTAATTTTTAATTTTTTTTAAATAAAATAAATAAAATATTAGCAAGCTACCTACTAGGTCCTTTCTAGCATGGGCACTATACTCTTTTTTTTTATAAAATACTTCCCTTTTAAATATAATAATTTAAAATAATAATAAAAAAATTACGCTTAATACCAGTCTTTTTAACATCCCGCAAAGGTTAGTATTTTTAATATTTATTAATAATTTTTTTTACTAAATTATTAGTTAGGATTAGTAAGTCTTTTCCTAAAGTCTATTTTTTATTTAGTTTTAACTTTAAAAATATACACTAAATAAGGTCGCAAGTTTTTATTTATAATATTTTTATTACTAAAGTATTACTAGCCTTAAAAGCTTTTGCCTTTTTAACACACTTTTTATTTTTAGTAGTAAGCTTATTAATAGCGGCACCCTTCCCTACTTAGTTTAAAAATAATTTCTTATTTTTATGCTTATTTTATTCCGCCCTTGTTTATATTAACAAGTTAAAATAAAAGGGGGTTAAAGGCTTAACAGTGTTAATAATTTATTATACCTTAATTAGTTTTATAATTTTTTAGCCTTGCTTTTTAAAGGCTTTTTATAATTATATACTTACCTAAAGCTTTTTTAAATTATTAACTTTTATATAAATAAGGTATTATTTATTAATAAAATTATAAATAATATGTTTATCTAGTTTAATAATAGTATATATACCTAGTAGGTGTAATTTTAGCATTTTATAAGGTTTAAATTATTTAATATTAAATTTTTATAGGTTTTTATTTTTAACTAAAACCTAATTATTTTTTTAAAATAGGTAATACTTTACTTTATAATTATAAATATACTATTACTTAATAATATAAGCTAATAAATACTTATTAATAATAATTTAAGTATGCTATAACTTAAAAATATAATTCTTCGCGGTAATAATTTTTATAAATATATTATTTATAAAAAGGCGTGGTTAAATATTATATAAAAGTTTAAAAGGACTTGTACTAGTAATACTATATAATTTAATATATATAATAAATAATACTTAATTTAAGTATTAATCCTATAGTTTTATTAGCTTTTTAAGTAGTATTCTTGTAAGTATTAAGCCAAGGATTTTATTTAATTACTTAATATATTTATTTATTTTAGGGTAATATAACGTAATAATATAATACTTTATTTTTAGTAATTATATAAAATAAGTAATAACCTTAAATAGCAGGTTTAAATTATTATTTAATATTAATTTTACCATAGCCCCATAATAAATAAAAATTTTTTTATATAAGAATCTTGCTATTATTTTATTTTTAATATTAAAAATAGCTTTAGTAACTAGCTAGCTTATTATATAATTAATAGCTATAATAATTTATTTATTATTATTAGGTGTTACTAGTAATACCCTAATAAAATTAATTTCCTATTATTTAAAGGGTTATATATTTTTTTTAAATATATAAAATTACGCCTTATACTCCAGCCCTAGTTATAACCTTTATATAACTTAATAAGTAAAGCAGGCGTAAACTACATGCTAAATATTTTTTTTTATTATAAGCTATTAAGTATAATTATTAATTATGCTTAAAAGGCTTAAATATTTTAGGTAGCTATAAGACTTATATATTTTATATATAAAGTTTTTTTAAAAAGGTATTTATAAATATAATACCTTTTAATTATTTAATTTAATATATAAAAAAATATTTTTTATAGTATTAAGTTTTACGCCTGGTTAAGGGCCTTAATAAAAATCCTTACTTTTTTATTATACCTAATTTACAAGAGATTTATTATTAAGTAATTAATTATTTTTAAAGTAGGTTATTATCACGTTTTTTTAATATTTTTTCTTATTTTTAGTTAATATAACTATTAATATTAGTATTATATACTTAACCTAAGTATTTATTATTTTTTTATTTTAATTACTTTAAGTATTAGCAGGGCTATTTTTAATAAAATTAAGTTTTTAACTAAAAGTATTAAAAATAATAGCTTTTACACCCGGGTAATAATAAATATTTAAATTATATATTTAAAACTTCTTTACCCACCATACTAGTTACTTAAAGTAAGTTTTTATAATAGTAAGGTACTTAAAACTCTTATAGTTAGTAATAACTTTAGTTATAATACTATTTTTAAGGTAATAATTTTATTAATATAACACCTTTTTAATTATAAGAAGCTCCTTTTTTTATATTAAGTAATTTTTTTTAATATTATTAAGTTTGCGGCTATTATAGGTAATAAAATATTAATATTTTTAATTATTTTACTAGCTAAGGACTATGCTAATTACCCACTTTAAAATATTTATTTTAATTTTAAAAAATTTATATAACTTTATAATTTTAAGCACTAGAGTATTAGTTAATACCTTTTTTAAAATAGTAAATATAAGTTTATATTAAATATTTTATTATACTACATAATACTTTTTCTTCCGCTTGGCGGTATTTTTTTTTAAAAAGTTTATATAGTAATGCAGTAATTTTAATAAAGTTTTTAATATATTTTTAATAATATATGGCAAGGCCTAAAAATTACTAGACTTTATAAATATTTTAAGGTTTTGGCTAATCCTAAATAATATTTAATTTTATTAACATGGGTTAAGCATATTTATACCTAATAATATAATTATAAAACTTTAATTTTTTTATAATAAAGGTGCACTTAAAGCCTTTAGTAAATAGCTTATTATTTTTAAGGGCTATTATAATTTAGTAAAGGTATTTTTTATACTTTTTAATAAAGTTAAAAAAAATAAAAATATTATTAAGGTATATAACACAAGTTCTCCCTATATAAGGGGTAAAAACTTAGTTTATTAATATTTAAAAGGTGGCTAGGGTGTTGATTAGCCTAAATAGT
>NW_020797893.1:538010-539738 GCF_003369625.1 Aspergillus mulundensis | reverse complement strand
GTATAAATATTTTTTATTAATAAAAAATTATTTTATACCTATATTAATAAGAATTTAAAGGTGCTTAGTACTAGCAAGGTTAGTATTAATACTTACCTAGTATTATAAAATATTTTTATTAATAGTATATAGCTTAGTTTTAGTAACTTAAAAAGTAAATAATATTATATAAGGCTTAGGGTCCTCCTACTTTAAGTTTTTAAAAATTTTTTTAAAAAGGTTAATAATAATAAAAAAATTATATTTAAAAGCCTTTATTATTTTAGCTATTAATACTTTTAAATTTAGTAGCTAGTCTTGTTTCCTAAATAAGGTAGCTTAAAATAATTAAAATAAAAATACTTATTATTACTATAGTTAAAATAAAGGCAGTTGCAAGTGCACTATTTTTTTTAGCTAATATTATTAAGGTTTAGGTTAGTATTAAATACAGGGGCAGATTAAAAATTTTATATTTTTTTTAATTACTTTAACTAGTAGGTTAATAACCTTAACTATAACCTTTTAATATAGGATTTTTAACTAGGGCCCTAACTAAAGTAGTTTTAGTAATATTTAAGTTTATAGTATTTAGGTTATAGTAGCTAAATTTTTTACTAAAATTAAAATTATATAAAAAAAAATAATTATTAAAGCCTTTTTAAGTAAATCCTTTTATATAAAGGCTTTGCTTATATAAGGTAAAGTATTTAATTATTACTTTAAAAGTAATAAAGTAATTATAATTATAAGCTTATTTAGCTTAAAGTTTAGGCTTAACCCTGTTAATAAAGTTTATAATTTAAACCTTTATAAATACAGGGTGTTTAAGCAGGCTAATAATAACTTAAAAATAGTTATTATAGCTTTATACTTTAGTATTATTTTAAACTATATTTTAATATTAAAAATAGTATTTTTAGGCACTAAAATACTTTTTAAAATTTTAATAAACTTAATCTTTAAGTTGCTTAAAAGTAAAAATTTATTTAGGTATAGTTTTTTAATTTTTTTAAAACTAGCAAGTATTCTAGCGCTTTTTAGCCTAGTTAATAAAAAAGTTAATAATAACTAAAATTTTTTTATACTTATTAAAGTCTTAGCTATAAAAAATATACTTATTATAAAAATAATAGTTTATATCTTAAATTTATATTTTAGCTATATTTAAGTTAATATAGCCTTTATACTTAGTAATACTTTTAAAATTAAAGATTTTTTAAGTAATTAGTTTTTAATTAAATAATTAGCCTTGGGCGTTTTCCTAGCACTTATAAAATAAGTTATTTAAAATAATAAATTAAATAAATAGCCCTTGGGTTTTTTTATTTTAACTAATTTATTTTTAAAAAAACTTAACCTTTATATACCATAAGTTATACTACGCGATAACCACGGGGTTAGTAGGGTTAATTAAGTTTATAAAGTGTTTTATAATAATTAGTTAATTAAAGTTAGATAAAATACTAAAAAAAAGTCTTAATAAATTAAGAATTAAATAAAAAACTTGGTTAAAATAATTAATATTTTTTTTTATTTTTTTTAGTAATTTTTATAGTATAAGTATTACCCTTACTTAACACCCTTAATTATTACCCTTGCTTTAAAAAGCTAGTAATAATAATAGTTATTATAAAATTTTTTTTATATAACTAGGGTTAAGTTACTAGTTAAAAAACCTTTAAACTTTTTTATTTATATAGTTAAAAATATAATTTTTTTATTAAATATACAGGCAAGGTAATAACC
>NW_020797893.1:523555-536365 GCF_003369625.1 Aspergillus mulundensis | reverse complement strand
CAAGTATTTACTAACTTTTATATATAGCTTAAAATCGCGTAGCCTCTTAAAAACTATTTATATATATTATTTATATTTTTTCTTATTTTCCAAGAAAATAATAATATTATTTAAATAAGTAATATAAATTATATTAATTAGCCTAGCTAGGGCATGGTTTATATAAAATTAAAATATTATTAATATATTTATTAGTTTAAATAAGTTAACTTAGTATTTATAAAGTTTAAATTATATTTTAAATATTATTTTTTACTTATTTTTTTTATAAATTTAAAGTTTATAATACATGTTTTATAAATCTAGCTATATAAAGATTTTTCCTATTTTTAAATAATTAAGGGTTATATTAAATAATAATAGTAAGTATATATTTTTAATTATAATAGTATTTAGGCCTTAATAGTTTATATAAAAACATAGGCTATTATTTTTTTTAATATAAATAGTATTAAAACTCCCGCAGGGCTTTTTAATAAATATATTTAGCTTTTTTTAAAAAGTTTTTTAATATATTTGTGTAAAACCTTAAGCTTTTTTAAAAATAGCAAGTAAATATACTTATTTAAAGGCTTAATATTAAGTTATAACTTAATTACATAATTATAAAATTAATAAAATATAAAAATATTTATATAATATAGTTTTTTTACTGAAAAATTTATACTAAAAGTACTTTAACTTTTATAGCAATTTTTATAGCATATTTTTATATTATTATTATATATTAAATTATATTATAATTATTAATATTAATAATTTTAAAGTTTTACTAATAATACTATATATTACACATAAAATTTTTAGTATAAACTATAAGTATATATTTTTTATAAAATATTATTAATATAATTATTAACTACATGTACTTTATAAGCTAACCCTTTACTTTATATTAAGTAAAGCTTTACCCAGCGCTAGTTTATAAAATTTACTTTTATTTTAAAATTAATAAAAACCCTTATATATTATATTTTTTTTACTTAAATTACCCAGGCCCATGGTATATTTTTTTTATTTTATATAAACCCTTAAAGCTTATACCGTGTAAAGCTTTAAGGTTTTATATTTTTTATATTATTAAATTTATTTAAAAATTATTATTATAAAAATACTTTTTTTTTTCTAACCTTTACCTAGTAATTAATAATATTACTTAAAATATTTAATATAACTATAATTTAAGTATTTACTTAGGTATAACTTTTTTATAAATAAGCTATTACTTAAATTACTAGGCTATTTTATACTAGTATTTACCTTTATATTTTTCTTAAAAATAAAAAGTACTTTAACTTTAGTTACTAATAGCCTTATATAAATTTAATTAAAAAACTTTTTTTTATAATAGTTTTTTTTTTACTTTAATATATTATTTTTAATACTTATTAAGTATAAAATATAGTTATTATAATACTTTAATTTTTAGTATTTATAAATAAAAAATTTTTTATATATATTTTTAAGATTTTTTAATACAGGTATTCTTAATACTAGTTATTTTTATACTTATAAAATAAGTATTTTTTAATTTAATTTAGTAACTATATAAATTACCTAATAATTTATTATAGTTATTACTTTATATTACCTTACTTAATTAATAAATTATTAACTAGCACTATCTTATTATTAATTATTTTAATTAATATATTAAAAAAAAAATTTAAGTAAATATAATTTTTACTTTATAAATATTAAACTATTCCCGTTTACAGTCCTTTGCTAAAAATTTAATAAATTAAAATATTTTATAATTATTATTTAGGTAGTAAGTTAGGAAGGTTTTAAAGTATATTTTTATATTTAACTTTTAATTATTAAATTTCTTAATATTATTTACCTGGTATAGTTTTATAAATAATAATTTTTTTAAAAAGTTCTTTTTAAATTATACTATTATTACTATAACTTTTTTAGTAATTTTTTTTAAATTATAAGATTATTAAAGTCTATTTAGCACGGGGCTATTAATTACTTAATAAATTAAATAAGTATATTATATATTTATTAATTAACTTTAGCTATTATAATTTATTAGCATGCCTTTTTAATTTAAACATAAATTTATTAGTATTTTTTTTATATAATATTTTTATTCCTGTAATTTTTTTTACTAAAATTATATTTAATATTACCTATAATTTTTTAATAATTTTTTTATTATTTTTATTTTCTTACCCCTAGGCGGGTATTTTATATTTTAATATTTTTTATATAATTTAGGATTTAATAGCAGGGGTACCCTTAAAATTCTTTAGTTAAAAATTTATAAATTTTTTTTAAGTATATTAGTTAGTTATTAAGTTAAGATTTATAATTACTTTTTTAAAGTATTATTTACTAGGTTCTAGGATTAAGTTTATTACCTAGCTATTATATAAAATAATTTTTTTTTAAAAAAAAGTAATTAAAATTATAAATTATATTTATATACTATAATAAGCTTAAAAAAATATAAATTATTATAATAAAAAAGGTATTATATATTTATAGTAAAAACTAATTATTAATTTCTTAAGTTAAAGTTTTAAGTTAAACTTAGTATTTTATATATTATATAACTAACTATTACCTTAATATATAACTAGTTTAGTACTAAAGTTCCTTTGCCCGGTGGCCTTAGGCCGCTGGATTATATTATTATAATATTATATATTTACAACACCATAACAGTAATAACAGTAATATACCTAAAAAAGAGGTTTATAAATAGTAATTTTAAAAAAAATAAAAATATTAAGATTAATACTAAGGTTTAAATCTCTGGCCTCGCGGAGGCTAAATACTTTTAGTATATATTAAGTTAGTATTTAAAGGCTAACTTAGCTATTTACAAGTAAAACTATTTATAAATATTTTTAAGTCTTATAAAAGGGCTATATATAATATAATAGGCTTTATAACTACCCCCCCCCCCTTTTATAGCCTTGGTTTTTTAAGGCCTTGTAAATAAATAAAAATATATAATTTATAAAATACCCTTAAAAAACCCCTGCTAGTATATAAAAACCTTTAATAAAAAAAAATTTACTATATATAATAAAAAAAGGTATATTTTACTTATACCTTTTTTTTATATAGCTAAACTTTACTAGTATTTTTTTTAAACATGTTAGGTTTTATTTCATGAAGCCTTTTTTTAATAATATTAAAATCTTACGCAGGATATAAGCATGCTTATAAGTATTATTAATTTTTTATAGGCATATTTATTTAAAGTTTATGGCTATTTTAATATTCCAGGCCTATATAATAATACTAGCTATATTTTATACGTTTAATTAAACTTTACTTTATATATTTTTTTTAAAATTCTTGTAAAAAAATTAATATTTATAGTATTTTTGCTTTTTTATAGGTTATAGTTACTTTTAATACCCGCGGGATATTATTATTTTATACTTTTTTTTTAAATAAGCTTAATATTAAAGCTTTTATTTAATCCCTTTTTTTATAACTTTTTTTATAAACAAGCTACTTACTTTTTATAAGTATACCTTTTTATTAGCCTTTTTTATTCTTTTTATTATATAAATATATTTTATAAGCCTTTTTTTTACTAGCTTGCTAGTTAAAATAGCTTATAAGATTTTTTTAATACCTTAAATAATATAATACCTACCTATATATTTTAAATTTCCTATTTTTACTTACTTCCTATGAGGTACTTTATATATCTTGCATATTTTTTTATACTAATATTTACTTACTTAGCCTTTGTAAGGCCTATTGTACTGTATATAGCCCTTTTATAAGACTTAAAGATATCCGCGGATAGCTTTGCTTGCGGATGGTTAAGTTAGCCTTTAGGTACTAACTTAGCATATACTAAGAATATCTAGCCTCCGCAAGGCTAGAGATTTAAACCTTAGTATTAATCTTAATATTTTTATTTTTTTTTAAAAATTATTATTTATAAACCTCTTTTTAGGTCTATTATACTCTATCACACTATTTATAAATCCCTAAGGCCAAGGACCTTATAGCCTTTATACCTTATAAAAAAGTCTTGCAAACTTCTAAGCTTTAAAAAATATATTTTATAAGCTTTAAACTTTTATAAAAATAAAGTCTTGCCTTTACTTTTTTATAAATTCTTGCTTACTTATAAGCTTTTATTTTTATTTATTTATAAGCCCTTAACTTTACCTACCCACACGCCTTAATTACCTACTTATAAGCTTTTAGCTTTACTCATAAGCTCTTACCTTTACCTTATAAAATTTTAACTTTATTTATATAAATTTTATTTTACAAGCATAGTTAACTTGCGTATAATTATTTAAAAATAAAATTTTTTTTACTTTTATAAATAATATTTTATAAAATAACTTTTATTACTACTTTTACTTTTAGCTTAATTATTATCCTGCCTTTTATTACTAGTTAAGGTCTTAATATCTAGTTTAGGCTTAGTTAATTTAAGTAAGTTTTACTTAATATTTAGCCACCCTTTTTTGCTAGTTTTTTTCCCCCTTAAATAATATATATTTATAGTATTAATATAAAACTCCATAAAATTATTATGTTATTATAGTAACTAGTAAGTGCTTTTATTTTTATGCTTATAAATTTTTTACTTATTAATATATATAAAGTCTTTTTTACTTCTTACCCATGTATATTCTTATTTATAAAATCTTTTTTTATAAAATCCCTATTTATAAAATTACTACTAACTTATTTATAGCTACTAGGTAATTTTTTATTATTATACCTTGCTTTACTAGGGGGCTACTTACTAGGGCGGTATAAAATACCTTACTTTTAAATAAGGTAAGTATTATAAATTAAGCGCAAGCCTAGTTTATAATACTTCCTAGGAAAATACATGTTATTACTGTTATGGTATTATAACTATATAATATTATAATAATATAATCCAGCAGCCTAAGGCCACCAGGTGGAGGAATTTTAGTACTAAACTAGCTGTGTGTTAAAATAGCAGCTAGTTATATAATATATAAAATATTAAATTTAACTTAAAACTTTAACTTAAAAAATTAGTAATTAATTTTTACTAAAAATATATAATACCTTTTTTATTATAATAATTTATATTTTTTTAAGCTTATTATAATATATAAATATAACTTATAATTTTAATTACTCTTTTTTTAAAAAAAAAACCTATTTTATATAATAACTAGGTAATAAACTAAATCCTAAAAACTAGTAAATAATATTTTAAAAAAGTAATTATAAACCCTAACTTAATAATTAACTAATATACTTAAAAAGAATTTATAAACTTTAAACTAAAAAATTTTAAGGGTGCCCCTATTATTAAATCCTAAATTATATAAAAAATATTAAAATATAAAGTGCCCGCCTAGGGGCAAGAAAATAAAAGTAATAAAAAAATTACTAAGAAACTATAGGTAATATTAAATATAATTTTAATAAAAAAAGGAATTATAAAAACAAGAATATTATAAAAAAATATTAATAAATCCGCGCCTAAATTAAAAAGGCATGCTAATAAATTATAAAGCTAAAGCTAATTAATAAATATATAATATACTTATTTAATTTATTAATTAACTAATAGCCCCGCGCTAAATAAACTTTAATAACCTTATAATTTTAAAAAAAATTATTAAAGGGGTTATAATAATAATAATATACCCTAAAAAAAAACTTTTTAAAAAAATTATTATTTATAAAACTATACCGGGCAAATAATATTAAAAAATTTAATAATTAAAAGTTAAATATAAAAATATATTTTAAAATCTTCCTAACCTACTACCTAAATAATAGCTATAAAATATTTTAATTTATTAGATTTTTAGCAAAGAACCGCAGACAGGAATAATTTAATATTTATAAAATAAAAACTATATTTACCTGGAAAGAATTTTTTAACATGCTAGTTAAAATAATTAATAATAAAATAATACTAGTTAATAACTTGCTAATTAAGTAGGGTAACACAAAGTAATAATTATAATAAATTATTAAGTAATTTATATAGTTACTAGACTAAATTAAGAAATACCTACCTTATAAGTATAAAAATAATTAATATTAAAAATATATATACTAAAAAATCCTAGAAAACGTGCAAAAAAGTTCCTTATTTATAAATATTAAAAATTAAAGCGCTATAATAATTATATATTATACTTAATAAGTATTAAAAATAACATACCCAAGTAAAAAAAAACTATTATAAAAAAAGAAAGTTTTTTAACCAAATTTATATAAGGCTATTAGTAACTAAAGTTAAGGCACTTTTTATTACTAAAAAAAGTATAAAAGTAAATACTAGTATAAAATAACCTAATAATTTAAATAATTTTTTATTTATAAAAAAGCTATACCTAGGTAAATACCTAAACTATAATTATAATAAATATTTTAAGTAATATTACTAGTTACTAGGTGGAGGTTAAAAAAAAACACCTTTATAATAATAACCTTTAAGTAAATTTAATAATATAAAAAATATAAAATCTTAAAGCTTTATATAATATAAGCTTTAAAAATTTATATAAAATAAAAAAATACACCACGGGCCTGGGTAATTTAGGTAAAAATAAAAAATAATAAAAAATAATAATATATAAGGGTTTTTATTAACTTTAAAATAAAAGTAAATTTTATAAACTAGCGGTAGGCAAAGTCCTATTTAATATAAAATAAAGGGTTAACTTATAAAATACACGTAGTTAATAGCTATATAGTAATATTTTATAAAAAATATATACTTATAGTTTATGCTAGAGATTTTGCATGTAATATATAGTATTATTAATAAAATTTTAAAGTTATTAATATTAATAATTATAATATAATTTTAAAATTCTTGTGGCTGCTAGCCGTAATACCTATTTTAAATTAATAAACTAGTAATTAAATATATAGTTAAAAAGTAAAATATAATTTTAAATACTTATAATATATAATAATAGTATAAGAATATATTATAAAAATTATTATAAAAATTAAAGTACTTTTAATATAAATTTTTAAGCAAGAAAACTATATTATAATATATTTTAATAGGGTAAAAATTAAAGAAATCCCGCTATTTAAATAATATTATAAATATATAAATATATTTTTTAAAGCAAAAGTAAATATTTTTATATTTTATTAATTTTATAATTATATAATTAAGTTATAACCTAGTGCTAAGCCTTTAAGTAAGTATATTTACTTATTATTTTTTAAAAAAGCTTAAGGTTTTATGTAAATATATTAAAAAAGCCTTTAAAAAAATTAAATATACTTATTAAAAAGCCCTGCGGGAGCTTTAGTGCTATTTATATTAAAAAAATAATAATTTATATTTTTATATAAATTATTAAGGCCTAAATACTATTATAATTAAAAATATATACCTATTATTACTACTTAACATAACCCTTAATTATTTAAAAACAAGAAAAATTTTTATATAGCTAGATTTATAAAACATGTATTATAAACTTTAAATTTATAAGAAAAATAAGTAAAAAATGGTATTTAAAATATAATTTAAACTTTATAAATACTAAGTTATGCTATTTAAACTAGTAAATATATTAATAATATTTTAATTTTATATAAACCGCGCCCTAGCTAGGCTAATTAATATAATTTATATTACTTATTTAAATAATATTATTATTTTTTTAAAAAATAAAAAAAATATAAATAATATATATAAATAGTTTTTAAAAGGCTACATAATTTTAAGCTATATATAAAAGTTAGTAAATACTTATTTTATATTAAAAGAATTAACTTCTTAGGCTTTATTATAATAACTAATAAAATTAAAATAAAATTAAAAAAAGTCTAGATTATTATAAAGTAGCTAATACTAAAAATCATAAAAAAAGTAAAAATTTTTTAAGATTTTATAACTTTTATTAAAAATTTATTAAAAACTATAGCTAAGTAGCGGCAGCGCTATTTAATTTTATAAAACTTAATATAATTATAAAATACTTACTAAAGGGCAAGGCCTTAAAGGTATTTAATATATTATATCTTAAATTTATAAAATAGTTATTATTATAATACTTTAATTTAAAATTATACATGTAGTTATAAACTAATACTTTAAGGTATATTATTACCAGGGTATTATTTTAACTAATAAAAAATATATAGTAACACCTAATTATTTCTTAATTTTATAAATTAAAAAATATAAAAACCTGGTATAAAACCCATAATTTTAAAATACTTATAATTATAAAATATTTTTAAGTTTAAAGATACTACCTTAAGGGTAGTAAATTCTTTATTAAGGTATTTATAAATTATAATAATTTATAATAATTTATAATAATTTATAATAATTAAGGACTTAACGCGAAAATAAGCATAATAAGCTAAAAAATTTATAATTTTTAACTTTATTATTAAATATTGCCTAGGGGTAAAAAACCTAGTAAATACTTTAAATAAAAAAATAAATTATATTTTTTTTAAAAAAAAAAAAGTTATAAGTAAAATAGTTTTTTATAAATTATAAAAGTAATTAAATAACTAACTATTATTATATTTAAAGTTTAAATTATAACTTAATATACAAGCTATTATAGTAAATAAAAACCTATATATAAATAAATTATAATTAAGTATTATAAAATTACTTTAAGTAGCCTAAAAATATAATAAAAAGTTTAAAAAAATAAAAAATAACCTTATAAATTTAAATTATAAAAAAATTTTAAGTATTAAAAAGTAATAAATAATAGCCTATTATACTTTAAAAATTAAATTTATATATTAAAGTTAGTAATACTTTATAAAAAAATTATAAAAGTAAACTATAACAAGCCCTAAGGTAAATATTAAAATATTAATATAATTATTATAAATATTTTTTAAAGGTACTATTAGCTAAATATAACCAAGTATATTAAAAAATATATTAAAAAATATAATAATTATTAATAAATTATAATTTATAAATATAAATTATATAAATTATTAAAACTATTAAACCTACCAAGGGCACTTATAAAATAAATTAGTATAAATTTTATTATTAATTTACTACTTATAAAGTATAATAAGCGTATATATAATATTATTTTAGTAATAGTTAAAATATATACTAAATTTATATAATATATTTTATACTTAAAAAATATTAATATAAAATAACTTGCAAATACTTTTATAAATAATATTTTTTACTTTATTAATATACTAAAAAATATGGTTAATAATTATAAAAGTTTTTTTATTAATATATTTTAAGCTATACTAAGCCATTACCTAGGTATAAAATAAAAATTATTTATTATATATTACCCGTAAATAAATAGCTAAACTAAAAGGTAAAATTAAGTTTTTAAATATTACCTTTATGCTTATATTAACTAGCACTAGAATAATTAATTATAATAAATTAAAATAATATAATTTATAAATAATAATATATATAAGTAATTTATAGGTTACATACCTACTAAAACTCTTATAAATTTAAAAGTAATTATATATATTAATATTAAGAGGCCTAATTATATATTAAAAATTAAACTTTTAAAAGCTATAAAGTTTAAAAAAATTTACGTGAATTTAAAAAAATAACTATAAAAGTTAAAAAAAGCTATAGTAATTTAATATAATAAAAAGCATAAGAAAATAAGCTTTAAAATTAATAACTATGTTATGCTTTACATAAAAAATATTAAGTTAATAAAACTAAATTATAAATTAAATAAGATACTTATTAGCTTGTTTTTAGTAATTATAAAATAAAAAAAATAGTTTTATAAGCTATTACTCCTACTAAATATATAATAATTATATAATATTTTTTATATTATACTTTTAAAACCTTACCACGGTAACTTATTTTAAGTATTAAATATTAGCTTTATACTAATAAATAGTAAGAAAAAATACTTTATTAAAAAAATTCTTAATATTTATAAATTTAAGGGTAAGGTATAATACCTTGTAAAATAGCAGGGATAAAATAATATAAAAAATAATATATAAAAATTAAAGGCTTATATAGCCAAAACTACAGTACTTAAAGAATTTAAAAAAAACCTATAAAAATAAATTATATAAAGCAAAAAGACGCTAAATATAAATATTTATATTTATAACCTACGCGTACTTATAAAAAAATATATTATTTTTACTAATTAATAGCGCCCGCAGGGCGTTTTAATAAAAAAAAAATAAAAATATAAAATAAAATAAAAAAATAATAAAAAAAACTTAAACAAGCGGCTAAGCCGCGCGGCGCGTAATACCTAATATATATAAAATAAAAACCAAGCCTATAAGGGCGCTAATACTAACACCTAATATAAAAGTAACCTTAATAAAAAATTTTAAAAGTACTAAAGTATAGTAAACCCCGCACTAAAAATAATAAAAATTTATAAAAAAATTAATAATATAATATAATATAAACTAAAATATATAAATATATGCTTAGTAGCTAAAGCCGCACTGGTATAAAAAAACTATAATTATTAAAGTAATATTAAAAAAAGGTTTAAAAACTAAAAAAAAAATTATTATAATAAATTAATAAATTAAAATATAATAACACTACAGGAAGGGGACTAACTTATATAATAAATTATTATTTTTATTAAGGGGGGTACTAACTTATAAAATAAAGTTAAATATAAGTATAATAATACTTATCAAGTTAGCTACCTGCGTATTATTAGCCGTGATAGTTTACTTAATAATTATTTTAAATACTTAATAAACTACCCTTAAAATAGCAAGGTCTTTGCAAGCTTGTGGATTACTAGCTTTTATATATATAATATTAATAATATTAAAAATATTTTATAACTAGTTACTTACTAAGGTAATATTAATAGCTATATACTTTAAAAGCACCCTTTTATTATTATAGTAAAACTAGTACTTTTTACCTTTTAAGTAATTATATATAAGGGCTTTTATTATAATATTTATAGTAAATATATTTTTATTATAATACCCTATAGTAATAATATATATTATATATTATAAAATATAAAAATTAAGTAATAAAGCTATAAAGCCTAGGGCCAGCAGGGGAAAAATATTAATAAAAGTCCTATTAATAAAGGTAATAAGAATAATAATAGTAATAGTAGTAGCAAGGGCACGTGAATAATAAAATTAAGTTATTTTAATAATTAATATATTAATAATTATTAATATACAAGCAAAGGGCAGGAAAATATAATTTTATATACTAAAGGTAAAATAAAAAGTAAAAACTAAAACCAAGGCTTAACTACCATAATAAAAAAATATAAAATAAAATACTATAATAAAATAAATAATTACTAATAATAGTATTTAAAGCGTAATATAAAACTATATTAAATATTAAAATAAAAAAATATAAAATAAAGGGCAAGCGTGGAAGACCTTAAAAAATAGGATTAAAAATATATAGTATAATAAAGGCTATAATAAAAATAAACTATGTTTAATTTAACTACTAAAAATAGTTTTAAAAACATAAAAATAACAAGAGCTAAATATAAAAAGCTTATTAATTAAATAAAAAAGGTAAGTATGCAGCAGGATATAAAAAAAAGTAAATAAAAAATTAATATAATAATATATTAATAGCTAAAATAAAATAACTATATATTATAAATAGCTGCTAAAGGTATTAAAAAAGCATAAAAATAAGGAGATTTAGCTATCTAAAGCTTAAAGCTTTATTATAAAAACTAAGTATAAAGTAAAATAAAATATACAGGCCTAATAATACTAATATATAATTAATATTATTAAAATAAATAATATAACACTTAAAAAACACGGGAAAAAATAAATATAAGGTATTTTAACCCTAAAAATATAATTAAATAATTAAAAAGTAATAAAAATATAATAAAAAGGTGTATACTTATAGTAGGTATTTTTAATTAAGTTATAAAAAAAACTTAAAAAAAAATTACAAGGGTGCTTTAATATTAAAACTAAGATATTTTACCTAGTTATTATAAGTAGTAATATTATATTTAAATTTAAAAGTAAAGTAAGGTAATTAAATTAATTTTTTATACTTAACTTTAAATATAAATTACACGCAAATTATAATATTTTATAAACCTAAAAATAACTTATTTTATAATACTTAATAAAATTTATAATTTAAATTATATTTTATAAAATATAAATATAAATTTATGGATTGCAAGGGCGCAATTACTTAAAAAAAAGTATTATTATTATTATTATAATATTATAATTATATAATATTATAATAATATAATCTAGCGGCCTAAGGCCACCAGGCAAAGGAACTTTAATATTAAACTAGCTGTGTGCTAAGGCGGCGGCTAGTTATATAATATATAAAATACTAAGTTTAACTTAAAACTTTAACTTAAAAAATTAGTAATTAGTTCCTACTAAAAATACACAACGCCTTTCCTATTATAGTAATTCATGTTTTCCTAAGCTCACCGCAGTATATAAACGCGACTCACATAATTAATAAATATATAATATACTTATTTAATTTATTAAATAATTAATAGCCCTGTGCTAAATAAACTTTAATAATTTTATAATTTTAAAAAAAACTACTAAAGGGGTTATAATAATAATAATATAACTTAAAAAAAACTTTTTAAAAAAATTACTATCTATAAAACCATACCAGGCAAATAATATTAATAAATTTAATAATTAAAAGTTAAATATAAAAATATACTTTAAAACCTTTTTAACCTACTACCTAAATAATAACTATAAAATATTTTAATTTATTAAATTTTTAATAAAAAACCGCAGACGGGAATAATTTAATATTTATAAAATAAAAACTATATTTACTTAAAAAATTTTTTTAATATATTAATTAAAATA
>NW_020797893.1:486178-522325 GCF_003369625.1 Aspergillus mulundensis | reverse complement strand
ATTTTTTTTAAGATTTTATAACTTTTATTAAAGGTTTATTAAAAACTATAACCAAGTTATAATAGCATTATTTAACCTTATAAAACTTAATATAATTATAAAATACCTATTAAAAAAGGCCCTAAAGATAGTTAATATATTATACCTTAAATTTATAAAATAGCTATTATTATAATATTTTAACCTAAAATTACGCATGTAATTATAAACTAACACCTTAAAATATACTATTACTAGGGTATTATTTTAACTAGTAAAAAATATATAATAATATTTAATTACCTTTTAATCTTATAAATTAAAAAATATAAAAACCTAGTATAAAACCTATAATTTTAAAATACTTATAATTATAAAATACTTTTAAGTTTAAAAATACTACCTTAAGGGTAGCAAATTTTTTATTAAAATACTTATAAATTATAATAACTTATAATAATTTATAATAATTAAAAACCTAACGCAAAAATAAGTATAATAAGCTAAAAAATTATAACTTTTAATTTTATTATTAAATACTGCCCAGGGGCAAAAAACCTAGTAAATACTTTAAATAAAAAAGTAAACTATATTTTTTTTTAAAAAAAAAAAAAGCTATAGGTAAAATAGTTTTTTATAAATTATAAAAATAACTAAATAACTTATTATTATTATACCTAAAGTTTAAATTATAACTTAATATATAAGTTATTATAATAAATAAAAACCTGCATGTAAATAAATTATAACTAAGTATTATAAAATTACTTTAAGTAACTTAAAAATATAATAAAAAGTTTAAAAAAATAGGAATAACCTTATAAATTTAAATTATAAAAAAAACCTTAAATATTAAAAAGTAATAAATAATAGCCTATTATACTTTAAAAATTAAGTTTATATATTAAAGTTAGTAGTACTTTATAAAAAAATTATAAAAGTAAATTATAACAAGCTTTAAGGTAGGTATTAAGGTATTAATATAATTATTATAAATATTTTTTAAAAATATTATTAGTTAAACATAACCAAGTATATTTAAAAATATATTAAAAAGTATAATAATTAATAATAAATTATAGTTTATAAATATAAATTATATAAATTATTAAAATTATTAAGTTTACCAAGGGTACTTATAAAATAAATTAATATAAATTTTATTATTAGTTTATTACTTATAAAGTATAATAAGCGTGTATATAACACTATTTTAATAGTAGTTAAAATATATATTAAATTTATATAATATATTTTATATTTAAAAAATATTAATATTAAATAACTTGCAAATATTATTATAAATAATATTTTTTATTTTATTAATATACTAAAAAATATAGTTAGTAACTATAAAAGTTTTTTTATTAATATATTTTAGGCTATACTAAGCTATTACCTAGGTGTAAAATAAAAATTATTTACTATATATTACTTATAAATAAATAGCTAAATTTAAAAGTAAAATTAAGTTTTTAAATACTACCTTTATACTTATATTAACTAGCACTAGAATAATTAATTATAATAAATTAAAATAATATAATTTATAAATAATAATATATATAAGCGGTTTATAGGTTATATACTTATTAAAGCTTTTATAAATTTAAAAATAACTATATATATTAATGTTAAAAAGCCTAACTAGGTATTAAAAATTAAACTTTAAAAAACTATAAAGTTTAAAAAAATCCACGTGAATTTTAAAAAATAACTACAAAAGTTAAAAAAAGTTATGGTAGTTTAATATAATAAAAAGTGTAAAAAAATAAGCTTTAAAATTAATAACCATGTTATACTTTACATAAAAAATATTAAGTTAGTAAAACTAAATTATAAATTAAGTAAAATACTTATTAGCTTATTTTTAATAATTATAAAATAAAAAAATAGTTTTATAAGCTATTACTCCTACTAAATATATAATAACTATATAATATTTTTTATATTATATTTTTAAAATCTTATTATAGTAATTTATCCCAAGCACTAAATATTAGCCCTATATTAATAAATAATAAAAAAAATATTTTATTAAAAAAATTCTTAATATTTATAAAATTAAGGGCAAGATATAATACCTTATAAAATAGTAAAAATAAAATAATATAAAAAATAATATATAGGAACTAAAGACTTATATAACTAAAACTATAATACTTAAAAATTTTAAAAAAAATTATAAAAATAAATTATATAAAGCAAAAAAACATTAAATATAAATATTTATATTTATAACCTACACGCACTTATAAAAAAAATATATATATATTATTTTTATTAATTAGCAGCGCCCGCAGGGCCTTTTAATAAAAAAAAATATAAATATAAAATAAAATAAAAAAATAAAAAATAAAAAAAAAACTTAAACAAGCAGCTAAGCCGCGCGGCGCGTAGTACTTAATATATATAAAATAAAAACTAAGCCCACAAGGGCGCTAACACTAATACTTAATATAAAAGTAACCTTAATAAAAATTTCTAAAAGTATTAAAACATAGTAAACCCCGCACTAAAAATAATAAAAATTTATAAAAAAATTAATAATATAATATAGTATAAATTAAAATATATAAATATATATTTTATAACCAAAGCTATATTAATATAAAAAAAATTATAATTACTAAAGCAGCGCTAGAAAAAGGCCTAAAAACTAAAAAAAAATTATTATAATAAATTAATAAACTAAAACATAATAATACTATAGGAAGAAAACTAACTTATATAATAAATTATTATTTTTATTAAGGGGGTATTAACTTATAAAATAAAGTTAAACATGGGTATAATAACACCCACGGGGTTAGCTACTTATATATTATTAATTATAATAATTTACTTAATAGCTATTTTAAATACTTAATAAGCCGCCCTTAAAATAGTAAGGTTTTTATAAGCTTGTAAATTATTAGCTTTTATATATATAATATTAATAATATTAAAAATATTTTATAATTAATTACCTACTAAAATAATATTAATAGCTATATAATACTTAAGCGCCCTTTTATTATTATAATAAAATTAGTACTTTCCACCCCCCAAGTAGTTATATATAAAGGCTTTTATTATAATATTTATAATAAATATATTTTTATTATAATACCTTATAGTAATAATATATATTATATATTATAAAATATAAATATTAAGTAATAAAGCTATAAAGCCCAGGGCTAGTAGGAAAAAAATATTAATAAAAGCCTTATTAATAAGAATAATAAAAATAATAGTAGTAGCAGTAGCAGCAGGGGCATGTAAATAATAAAAATAAGTTATTTTAATAATTAATATATTAATAATTATTAATATATAAGTAAAGGGTAGGAAAAAATAATCCCTATATATTAAAGGTAAAATAAAAAGTAAAGGCTAAAACTAAGGCTTAATTATTATAATAAAAAAAATATAAAATAAAATATTATAATAAAATAAATAACTACTAATAATAATATTTAAAGCGTAATATAAAACTATATTAAATATTAAAGTAAAAAAAATATAAAGTAAAGGGCAAGCGTGGGAGACCTTAAAAAAATATGGTTAAAAATATATAATATAATAAAGGCTATAATAAAAATAAACTGCGTTTAATTTAATTACTAAAAATAGTTTTAAAAATATAAAAATAATAAGAGCTAAATATAAAAAACTTATTAGCTAAATTAAAAAGGCAAGTACGCAGTAAAATATAAAAAAAGGTAAATAAAAAGCTAATATAGTAATATATTAATAACTAAAATAAAATAACTATATATTATAAATAGCTATTAAAAGTATTAAAAAAAAGTGTAAAAATAAGAAAATTTAGCTATTGTAAGGGCGCCCTAGCACCCAGATGTTCTCTACTAATAATGATAAAGCTTGGCAAAGTATCTTCAACCAATAAGAATAAAGTATTTAAAACCTTAATAAATTTAACCAAAAGGATTGCTTAGAGAACTAAATATACTATAACCTTTAGCCTTTTTATATAGGTCTTGCCTGGAGGCCTAAGGCCTTTAAGTAATCCCCCAAGCGATTTTTATTTAGGAAGTAGGTGGTATTTAAATATTTTTATATCCACGCCCCCTATAATTACTTCCTAGCTATTAAGGTAATTTAGTATAAGACACGCCTTTATTTTACCGCCTAAATAATATTTAAAACCTAAGGTCCCTAAGCTAAGATCCCTGGTTAAAGCTAATACTATATTAAACCTAATATTATATTAGATTTAATGCTATATTAAGTTTTATATAGTAATTTATAATAATAAGGTTTACTAAGCTAAACAGGTGCCTAAGGTATCCCGCATAGGTAATATTAATACTTTATAATAACATGACCTAGGTGCCTTAGGCCTTACTTAATAGCATAACCTAAATTAATATTAGCCCTAATAATTTTTCCCCCCTTAAAAAAATGGATTATCCGCGATCCAGCACTAGCTATCTTAAAAAAATAATAAATAAGTAATTTATAATACTAACTTATTATTATATTATAATATAACAGCATTCCTTATTATTACTATTTTTATTATTTATTATTTTTAGTTTAAAATATTAAATAATATTTTAATATTTTATTTAAAATACCTTACTCCTGTCTGCTTTTAAAATAGCGCCTAATTATAAAATAGCTTTTTTATTAGTTTAACCTAAGTTTGGTTTTTTTAAAACTTTAAACCTTAAATTACTTTTATATAACTAAACTATATAATTTTATTTTAGCCCCTACTTGCTTTTTTACCTTATTTCTTATTTTAATTATGCCTAAGTAAAATTATTCTTTTTTTAATATAATGCTATATTTTATTAATATTAAAAAAGCATGGCTAGTAGCTTTTCTTACTAAAAACTAAAAAAAATAAAATTTAAATAAAGCCTTAAAAGGCCCCTACTTTTAAAAATTACCTTTTTTTAATTATTTACCTAGTTTTTCCCCCGCTGGTAAGTCTCCTAAATAATTTTAAATAAAGCTTTTAAGGCTTTTTTTTAAGCAGTAGTAAATAGCTAACTATAAATAATACTTTTTTATTTTATTAATTTTAAAATTAATCCCCTTTTTAGCCCGTGTTTATATATAGGGCTTTACTTTAATAATAAAAATTTTTTTTACTTATAGTAGCCTGTCCAAAGGCATTTTAGTAATAATATATTAGTATTAAAGCATGCTAACTTAGGATTTATTAAAATAATTAATAACTTATTTTATTATTATTTTTTATCCCCCGCCGGGCCGCTATTAATTAGCTTATAAATAATATATATAATTAGTATAGGCTTTTTAAGCCTAATAATATATTTTTTAATTTTTTTTTTTGCTTGTTAAGCGTTTTAAATAAAAATATTTTAAATAATAATAATAATAATAATACTAATAATAATACAAGCACTATCACGCCCTTTATAATTACCTTTTTTAGTTTTATTTTTTTTACTTTAACTTTTTTTACTTTTATTATAGCTGGCCCCGCCCTTTTAATAAAGGTAAGTTTTTTTTATTTTTTTTAAATAGTTTTTAGTATAAATAGCTAATAGCTTTTAAATATATTTTAAATATACCAAGGTAATTTTCCATAATAATAAAAAAATAAAAAATATAAATAATTAATAAATTTTTATTACTAGTAGTAAACTAATAATATTTCCTAAGGAAAACCTTTATAAGCCTTATTATAATTATATTCTTTAAGGTCCGGGGTTAGCGTGTGTTTAATATTATAATAATAATAATAAGTACAAGCCTATTTCTATTTATATATATAATAATATTAATATTTTATAATACTTACTTGCTAATAGGAGCTTAAAAAAATATATAAGTATATAAAAAATATTTAATAAGCACGTGAAAAATATTACTAAGGCTTTTAATAAGGTATTAATAAAAGTTTAATTTATAAATTACTTATATTATATTATTTTTATACTTATTAATAAGCTTTACTTATCCACTGGCAAGACTTTGGCCGCTTTTAATAAAGGGTATTAAAAAATATATAATAAAAATATATTTAATATAACTAATTCTAGTATTATAATAATCCTAGATTTTATTTTTTAAAAGCTTTATATTTTTATTTATGCCCCTTTTTAAAATTTTATATTTATTTATACCTTTGGCACGTAGCTAGCTATTTAAGTTAATAACCTAGTGCTACTTTAATATTTTATTTATTTTTTATTTTAAAAAAAAAACTCTTTTTTTTTAATATACTTTTATAAATATAACTTATAAATTTTAATAATCTAGAGTTATTTAGGTTGCAGTTTATTAAACCTTAAAATTATATAAAATAAAAAAAAAAGGTAACTATTTTTACCTAGGTTTTTAATATATAAGTTTAATATTATTTTTAGGGCTATAGGTAGTCTAGATTTTATTAAAAAATGTTTTATTTATAATAATAATTTATTAAACCTTTAAACCTTTTAAAATATAAAAAAAAGGTANGCCTTAGCAAAAATATATAAAATACTAAATAAATTTTTAACTAAGTATAATAACTAGTAAGCCAGAGCTAATACACCTGCTTTTTAATAGGTTTAATAATTTTAAAAAAATTATTAAACTTTTAGTTAAGTTTTTTACTTAGCTAAATTATTTTAATATTATATAGTAATAATAAAATATTATCCCTAACTTTAAATTTAGTAGGGGTATGCTTTTTATTATAGTAAAAGGCTTGCTTTTTTTAGGCCTTATTTATATAATTTTATAATTTATCCCGTAATATTATAGTTAATAAAGTTTGTTTTTTAATAAAAAATATAATATTTTTTTTTATAATTTTTTAGTAAAAAAATAATAGGTTTTTAGCCGCGCAAGGCTATTTAAAATATGTACTTAGTTATATTATACTTTAAATTATTATAAGTAAATAATATAGCTAGTAAAAATATAACCTAGTTATTTTACTAAAAGTTATAATAAATACATAAGTATGTTTTAAGTGTTTAATTTTATTATTTAGTTTAATTATTTAATTATAAATGGTATATAGTGCTAAGGCATTTTTTAATTTATAGTATTTAATAAAATAATTACTAATAACCTAAGGTAAATAATAAGCCTTAATTAATAACTAGGCTTTTAGGCGCCCCTGTATTATATACTATTTTTTTAATAAACTTATTAACTAGCTTTTTAGTATTAACTTTTTAGGTAATAAAAATATATTTTACTTTCTTACTAAAATAATTTATTATTATTAATATTATGTTATATACACGGCTTTTATACTTTAATAAAAATAGGCTAATAATAAAGTTTATAAAAAAATCTTTTTATAATATATTTAAAACTAATAAAAAGGTAAGCTAGCCTTGGGCTAGCTATTATAAAGCTTTAAATCTTTAGTATAAAAAATACTTTTTAATATACTTTTATACTTTTTTATTAAGATCTTTTTATTAAAACTTATACTTAAGTAGCTTAATAATACGCTTATAATTAAAATAGCCTGTATAGGGATTATTATAGTATACCCTTATAATTTTATGCTATAATATAAATATAAAAAGGATATAAATAACCTTTTAATAAAAAAAATTATTTTTTATATACTAGTATTTTAAATAGGAGCCCTGCCCTATTTTAACTAAAATTATTTTTTTTAGTTATTACTAAATATAGCCAGCGTGAGCGTTTTTATATTAGGCTTTAAATAGCTTTTATTAAAGGGGTTTTATAACTAGTTTAATAGGTTTTTTTTATAGGCTGCTTTTATAACTTATAACTTAAAATATATTAACCCTGGGAGCTAATACTTTTTTTAACCTTTTTTTAAAAGGGTAGCTAGGCCCTCCAGCGCCTGTTTAGTATTAATTTAGTTAAAAAATAACTTTAACTTTTTTTATAAAGTTAAAAGTAAACTAACTTAATATTTCTTATTTTTTACTTAATAATCCGGGCGTTTTAATAATATATTTACTAAATTAAACCTTTCTAGCCTATACTTAATTTTAAAGTTATAAGTTATTAATAATTTTACTTAATAAGCTTGCCTTTAATTTAAGACCTTTATTTTAAAAAAGTATTATAAGTTATTATAATTATATTAAATATATATAAAATATATAAAGCCCTTTAAATAATATTACTATTTTTTTAAAAAACTTAATAATTATAAGTAGTTTTTAATTATAAACCTTGTATTTTAGCTTTAGTTTATAAAGCTATTAAAAGTAAAAGGTAATAAGCTACTACTAGTTTTATTTTTTTTTATTAAGTATTTTTTTCTAATCTAACTATATAATAATACCAGCTATAATAAAATTTAATATATTTATAATAATAAAAATTTTTTTTTTAGGTTAAAATACTATAATACTAAAGGCTAGGTAAAAATAAATTTAACCTTTTTAAAAGCTTTTTATATATTATTTAGTTATAAAAAGGGGCTATTTTTACGCCCCTTAACCATGCCTTTTAAAAGTTATATTATAAGGCGAGTTATTTTAATATATTTTTTAATAAATTATTTAAAGTAGTTTATAAACCCTAAAAAATTTATAACTTATAATATAATATTAGCGCTAGCTAATTAGTAACTATTTAATTTTATACTAAATTAATAAATATTCCGCCCTAGTTAATAATAAAGCTAAGAAATTTTACCTTTTTCTAGTAAAAACTATACTTTAATAACTTTATATATAAATTATACTTTTGCAGGTATTTTAGGACTTTTTAAATATATTAAATATACTTTTTTTTAGTTTTTTAAAAAAATTAAAATATTATTTAGGTAAATTATATAAAAATTATTAAAAACCCTGCTTATTACTATATTAATATAAAACTAAAATATTATAAGTATATTAGTAAAACTAAATAATATAACTATATATTTATAGTGGCTGTACCAGGTTTAAAATGCTATTTTTTATTTATTTTCCTGCTTTATGCGGATGCGGTAATACATGTTATAAAAGTTAAGTTTAATAAAGTATTACGTATTTATTAATTAATTTATAAGTTTATTAATATAAGGTAATAAATAATAATTTTTTTAGGTTATTATATTTAATTCTTAATAATTAACATATAAACGCAAAAATTTATTTACTTTTTAGGTAAAAAAAATAAGCACTTTTACTAAACTTTAGGATAGCTATATTTATTTCCTTACTAATATTTTATTAAAATATTTTTTTAAAGTTAATAATTTATAATAAAAAAAACTATAAATAAGCCCCTAAGAAGGTATTTTACCTTTTTTTAAAAAAATTTTATAATATACTTTCTTACTTAAAAGTTAAAATACTTTTTTTTTAAAAAAGATCTAGCTTTATTTAATATATTAAAAAGATAGGACTATAACTAGTATACCTTTAGTTTTTTTTAATTTATATAAAATTAAAAGTATAGGATTTTCTTTTATTATTTTAATAAATTTTTTTGCTAGTTTAATTTAAAAGCATGGGGTATAATACTACCAACGCCATTAACTAGTGGTTAAAAAAATATTTAAATTTATTTTAGCTATTTAAGGCTATTTAAGCACGGCTTAGTACTTATTATAAATAAAATTAATAATATAAAATATTATATTAAATATTTTTATTTTACTAATAAAATTGTGGATGTCATCGGGAGATGCTTCGAAAGAGGATTCATTAATTTATTGATGATTTGTAAAAGACTAGCTACATTTAATAAAGGAAAGGGTGTCAGGGCGGTGCCCAACGGCAGTATTAGTTTACTATTAGTAGCTAATATTAATAAGTCCCCCGTATAAAATAAGGCGAACACCCTTATTTATTAATAAAAAAAAGGCGTAAATAAAAAAAAATGCTTAAAGGTTTAAATAAACACCGTAAAAGTAAAAAAAACGCGAGAGCTTTTTAAGTTTAGCTAACGTAGTAATATTAAAGTAAAAAAAATAGAAATATTAAGAGCTTTAAGAGTAATAAAAGTAAAAATAAAAAAAAGCAGGCGTAAATAAAGGTGGTTATAATTTACTAATAAAAAGTAAAGACTTTTAGTTTTATTTTAACCTTTTTAATATTAAATATAGCATATTTATAAAAACCTTTAAAACCTAATCCTTTATTTAGCAAGCCGTGTTAATAATAGTATGCCTTTAGGCTTTTAATAAAGCTTATATTTAAGCTTTTAAAAAAACTTGCATGGTTTTATAAATAATAAGGTATTTTTTTTAGTGTGTTTAATATTATATTATAGCTAATTAATAATAAATTAAGGTTACTAGCTAGAGCACGGGCTAAAAATAATAAGTTTTTAAATAATATTTATTAAAGCAAGAATAATAAAGTTAAATAAATAATAAATAAAGTTTTAAGCAACGTTTACTAGAGCAAGAATAATAAAGTTAAATAAATAATAGGGGTTTCATTATTAGCAAGACGCTTATTAAAAGTAAAACTAGTATTTATTCTTTTTTAGGAGTATTTGCCTTTGCTAATATTACAGGGCTAGCAGGGTTTTTAATTAGCTTTAATAGCTTACTAGCCATGGGGTTTAAATTTAACGCTTTTTTTAATACATTAGCTGGCTTTTAGCTAGCAGCAAGAGTTAGTTTATTAAATTTAGTAAAAATAAAATTTAGTGCTTTTTTAAGCCTTTACCTTTTTTACTTAGTTACTAATACTATTATTATTAGGATAACAGGAGGGATTAATATGTTTTTTTATTAATTTATATACTAACTTTGCATAAATAAAGGCTTTATAATTTTTAGTAATTATAGGCGGAAACTTAGGTTTTATTATAAGCCTAAATTAAATATACTAGCTAGCTTGTATAAAGGGCTAATAGCTTTGTTTTAAGGGGTAAAAAAATTAAACATGGGCGCTTAAGGGGCAAAAGGATTTAATATAGGCGCTTAAGGGGCAAAAGGATTTAACATAGGCGCTTAAGGGGTAAAAAAATTTAATAATTTTTAACCACTAGTAAATAATATATTAGTGGTTACAGCGGCAAAGGGCTTAATATTTATTTAAATATTTTTTTACTTAATAATAAACGGGTTTTAGGCCACGGTGTTTTTTTAAAAACTTTATAAATTTATAGCTTTTTATAATTTTTTTAAGATATTAATAACCTTTTTTTTTTAAAAGCGGCTAAGGCGGCCTAGTGTTTTTACTTTTAAATTATTTATTTTAAATACCTAAAAGCAAGAGGCATTTACCTTAAATATTTAAAAGTTATTAGGCTAACTATTATTATTATTTATAATATTTTTATTAAAGATCTTGTTTTTAAAGTTATTATTAAAGTTAAAGTTATTTTTTAAGTTTTCCGTGTTAATATTATTTTTAGACTTTATTATAATTAGCTTGGACTTATTAATTAATTTTAACTTTAAATTTTTATTTATGCGTAATATTAGGGCGCCTTTAATAATTAATCTTAATTTTTAATACTTTTTTATTTTTTTAGTTTTTATTACCAGTAGGTCCTAGTTTACTATAGCTTAAAGTTAATAAGCCTTTATTTTTACTATATTAAGGCCTTTAAGCATTAGTAGAAGGTTTATTTTTAATAATAAATTTAGTAAATCTTGGTTTGGCGTCTAATAAAAGCTATAAGTAATAAAATTATTAAAAAGTAATAAATATAAATAGCTTTTTCCTAGTACTTAAGTAAACTTATTATAATTTATTTTTTTTATTACTTATGTTGCTAGGCCTCTCCCTAGGGGAATAATATAAATAAAAATATTTAAAATATAATAACTTATAATAATAATTAAAAATAATAATTAAGTACTATTTACTTTAATAATTTTAATAAGGTGTAATCTTAGCCTGGTAATAAAGCTAAATGTAAAATTTAAGTTTAATATACCTAGTAAAATTATATTTTTTAATTTTT
This sequence comes from Aspergillus mulundensis, assembly GCF_003369625.1. Taxonomy (NCBI): domain Eukaryota; kingdom Fungi; phylum Ascomycota; class Eurotiomycetes; order Eurotiales; family Aspergillaceae; genus Aspergillus; species Aspergillus mulundensis. The sequence goes on along the minus strand of NW_020797893.1, from coordinate 510,511 downwards.
ATACTTTAGTAAATACTAGGTTTTTATTATATAAAATTATTTATTTATAATATATAAAAAACTAGTACTCCCCGTGCGCGTAAATTTATATAATTAGGTTAATAAATACTTTTTTTACCTTAAAATCCTTATTAAAATTAAAATTATATAAGTATTTTTTATGCCTAGATAACCTATTTATTATATAAATAATAAAAAATACACTAAGGTTAAAAACTTATGTTTTTTTTAAAGGGAAGCTATAAATCTTAGGATTTTTAATTTATTTATTTAGTGTAATTATAAGCTTTCTTCCTACCTTTAGGTTATTTAAATTTATTTTACTATTTACTACTCGCGTCCACGGGTAGTTATAATTATTATTATTATTATTATATATTTAATATATTAGGAAATAATTATAGTAATTATATTACTTTTAGCAGTATTTTATATAGCTTTTTTTATCTTTTTTTTATTTTTTATTTTCCTTATTAATAATATTAGTGTAATCCTACCTTTAGACTACCCTTAGTTCCTTTATTATTAAGAAAGAAAAATTATAAATAAAGGGAAAGTTATATTATAACTCTTTCTTACTAAAGTAAGAATAAAAAGGCTTTGTTTAAAGATATAAGCTAAGCCTTGCTTGCTAAAAAAACTTGCTTAAAAAAAAGAGAAAAAAAAGCTTATTTAACAAAGTTAACAAGTTATGTTGCTTACTAGGATAAGAGAATAAGGATAAATTAAATAATAAAATAGGAAAACTCTGCTTGCTAAAAAGATAAAAAAAAATAAAATAAAGTAAGGATAAGCAGGCTTTAGTTAAAAAAAAGGTGTATTATAGTTCTTGCTTTGTTACAGTCCTTGCTTATAAAAGTAAGGAAAGTTAAAGTAAGGTTTGCTTAAGAATAAAAAACATAGTTAGTAAAAATACTTATAAAAGTAAAAAAAGTAAAATAAAAAATATTAACTTATAGGAACCACTGGAGCGGGCCTTAAGATTTAAAAAAGGTAAAAATTTATAAAATTAGGAATAAAGGCCGTGGTAAAAAAACGTAGTATTAGAATAAGGTATAAAAAATTAAGTAAATTAATAATAAAAATAAGCATGTAAAATTAAAACAAATATAATAAATATAATAAATATAATAAATATTAAAATAAATATTATAAACTACTTTAGGTAAGTTTTATTATATTCTTTTACTAAGTTTTCCGCGCCTTTAAGCTTAAATTTTAATAGCTACTAGTTATTTTTTACTTTATAATTTATTTAGTAAACTAGGTACTTTATTACTAGTATTTATTTATATTTTAAGTGTATTATCTTTCTAGCAACTATTTTTTTTATTTTATATTAATTTTTATTTAACAGGAAGCCTTTATTAAAAATAACGCTAGGTTTTATTAGCCACTAATTAAAAAAGTCCTTTTAAAAAGGTTTAAGCATTTATACCAAGATAATAAAATAAATTTACTATTTTTTTTTAAAAAGTTTAGTTTATATATTAATTAACCTACTTAGTATATAACTTAAAAAGGGCCCGCAAACTATTAACTTAGTTTTTTTAATATTTACTTATTCGCGGGGATATTATATTTTTAATAAAAATATAATAATACTTTATTATTAATTATAAATAATATTAACTAGTACTTATAGTTATAGTACTTTTTTATTTATATTATAATAAATAATAATACTTTATAAGCATTTTACTATATTATAAAAAAGTAATTACTAAGTTACTTTAGTAGGTTTTATTTCTAATAAAGTAGGCGGCTATATAGTAATTTATAAGGGCTATAGCTAGTAAAAAAAAATTTTAAGCTATTTAATATAGCTTTTGTTAAAGGCAGGAGCTTCTTCCATGCTATTTATTAATTAAGGTTTAATATTAATTAATAATAAAGCATAGTTTTTATTATTTAAATTACTTTTTTAAACTAGTTATTTATTTATAGGTGGTATACTATGCTATATAGCTATTAAATACTAAGTGCTTTAAATATTACACGCTAAAGATTTAAAATAAACTTTAAATCTTAATTTAAAATAATTTTTTGTGAAATACCCTAGTTTTTTAATTATATAAATTAAATTAATACCACGCCTTAATTTTTGGCTTTTTACTAAAAGCAGCCTGGAATTAAGCTAACTTATTTTAAAAACTTATTAACTAGTACTAGGATCTAATCATGCCCTTTATTAATTATTAATAGGCTTACTATAGAATTTATAATTAAAGTTTTATAAGAAGTGTTAAATATAATAATAAAATTTAAAAATTTATAAGGCTTATAATATAAAATAATTAATAGCTTGCAGGGGCAGGATATAATATATTTTTATAATTTTATTATACCTTTATATATAGCCAGGCCCTGTAGCTTTAACACGTAAGTTTTTAAGCTAGCATAGCCTTATTAATTATAAATAATTATAAAAATATCTTTAAGTAACCCGCGGGGAATAACTAACTAAAGCTTTTTATTATTTTTTTTATAAATAAAAAAGTTTTTTAACTATTTAGTAAGGAATTAAATAAAATGGTTTTTTTTTTTACTTTATTTAGGACAGTAATAATAGCCGTGTAATAAAAGTTATTTTTATATTTATAGTATATTTTGCGCACGAAATTAGGATTAACATAAACTTTTAAATATTCTAGTTAAACTAAAGCAGTGTTTAAAAATAAGTAGTTTATTAAGCTATTTAAGTTAAAATCCTTTACTATTAGTTCCGCGCCTTTTTTAGGTAATTTTAATAATATATTAGTAACTAGGTTTATCTTGCCTGGCTTGTAATAAATAAGCAAATTAAACTACTATAAATATTATAAGGCATAAACTAGGTAAAGATTTAGACCTTTAATTACTTGTAATTAAAGTAATATTTTTTTAAATATTTTAGTTATTATAAAATGATTAAAATATATAATTATAGGTAAGGGGCGTGAAGCAGACTTTATAAGGTAATATATTTTTTTTATTACCTAAACTAGGCATAAAGTCTTAATTTTTATTAGCTAGTAATTACACTTTACTTATGTTAAGCCCTAACTAAAAAATAGGATTAGCTTAATAGTTAATTTTAGTAAAGGCTTAAAAAAATTTATATATTTAAATAAGTTTTTAATATAGTATACTATTACTTTATGTTTGTTTATAATAGTATTTAAATTAATATAAAAACACCAGGATAAATTATAATATATAAAAAATTTAAAATAGGTAAATTTAGCCTAAAGTTTTTAATAAGCTTTAATTTCCTAAAATATTAGCTTAAAAACTAAGGTCTTTACTACCCATTATTTTTAAAGGTGCCCTATTAATAAAGATCCCTTTAAAAGGCGCACCTTGCGTTTTTATAGGGGCGTAATTATAAAGGCATATTAAGGTATATAATAATATAGGTAACTAGTTATACTAAAATATATTTTTAATTAGTAAAAAGTATTAAAAAATTAAAAATATTATATAGCTATAATTTTTTTTTTTTTATTATTAGGCCTAGCGCGTTTACATGCTATCCTAGTAATTAAATACTTAAATAGCTAAAAAAGCTTTTTTTTAAATCTAGGCTAAGGTTTAGGTCTTATAATTATTAAAAAACCTAGTATAAATAAATTAAGTGCTTATTAAATATTTTTAATATAATAATAATATTATTTATATAGCACTAGTAAAAGTCTTTAAATTTAGTTAGTAAAAGATTTATTTACTATTAAATAAAAGTAACTAAGTTTATATACCTTATAATAGTAATATTAAAATATTCCTAACCTTAGTAGCTTATAATTACTAGTTAATAATAGTAATTTAAGTATACTAGCTATTAGTAAAAACATGCCTTTATATTAATAACTAAAATAAAATATTTACCCTTAAGCATGTTTAAGATTTTTATTTATTTTAAAACTAAATATAGGTTAGGTTTAAAAATAGTATTTAAATATTTAATATTTACCACCACGCGACCTTTGCGGAATATTTTACTATTTTTTATTATATTTTTTTAAATAATAAAAATAGGGTACATGCTTGAAGTATGCCCTTTTATTTATTTTATTTTATTATTTATATAAAGTTTATTAAATATTTTATTTACTAGGTCCCTATTTTTTTACCCTAAGTAGTAAACCTTAGGTTTTAGTATTTATAACTTTTAGCCTTTAATTAATAGGATACTTATTTACTAGTTTTCCGGGATTAAAGCTATATTACTATTTAAGAAATTTCCTTAAATATAATAATTTTTTATAAGGTAAAAAATCTTTTTTATAACCTTTAGATTTTTATAAATAAAGATGCCGTTTTATAAAATAGTGGTTTAAAGATTTTTAAATATTTTTAAAAAAAATAAATATAAAGGTAGCTTAAAAGGCAGTAGCTTAGTAAGCAAGTAATTTTTTAAAAATTTATATAAAAGCTATAATTACCTATTTACTTAAATATTAATAGCTCGTGCCGCCAAAGCCCGAGTAGCTAAATTAAATCTTATTAAATAGGTATTATTACTACTAATTTACGCTAATATTAAGAAGTCCGTGTTTAAAAGATAACCTAGTCTTATTTACTAACTAATAATAATAGGCCTAAATAAATAATTCTTAATTTTAATATAAAAAAAAATAAGTTAATTAGCTAAGTAAATAGCGTGTAGCCCAGCCGGTTACTTAGTTTAAAAAAAAATTTTTATTAATAGGGAGCGGCTTTTTTACTACTATTAGTAAATAACCTTTATAATAAAATTATAGAGTTACTTAACTAGCAAAGTATATAAGTATTAAATATACTTTATTAAGTTTTACCTAAATTTAAAAAAAAAACTCTAAATCCTAACAAGCATGTACTTATCCCTTTTAAATTTAAAAATTAATTTTAAAACCTTCTAGACCTAGCGTGTTATTACTAATAAGTAGTTTTATTAATAAGTTTTTAATAATATATATAGTTATAGGAATCTTTTTTAATATTAGTTAACTATTAACCTAGCTAGGTAAATAAATATTAAAAAATACTATTTTATTTACCTAGTAAAAAAAACTAATACTAAATACTAATATATATTTAGCTAATTTTAAAGTTAAACCTAAATCTTATATTATTTAGTAGTTAATTAAGGTCCTGGTATACTTAGTATCTAGGTAAACCTTGTTTATTTTTAACTTTAAGTTAATACTTAAAAATATAGTTAAATATTTTTATAATTAATATAGTTTATTTTTTATGCTAGTCTTAGCTAATATCTTTAATTTTATAATAGGTAAAACCTTAGTATCCGCTAGTAAAGCAGCCAAATAATTTTACTTTTTATATATTTTAAGGTGTGTAAATAAAGTATTTTAAAAGTTAAATTTTTTACTATACCTATAATATATAGCTATTATAATACTAGCTAGTATAGCTTAGTTTTTATTAGTATTTAAAAAATTTAAGTTTTTTAAGTTTTTAATTTTAGCGTATCCCTTTAGGTACTAATTCTTAAACAGCTTTTTAAAGTAAGCTAATAATAAAGTTTTAGTTAGTTTTTTAAAGTAAGCAGCTAATAAAGTTTTAAATAAGAAAGGTATAACTATTAGGTTACTATAATAAGTAAATAATAAAGCTACTAGCGTGGTAACCTAGGTATATAAAATACTAATATTTAAATTAATATAATATACTTATAATTATAATTAAAAAGCAGGAGTAAACTAAGCTAAAAAGGTTTTATATTAATTTTATAGCTATTTACTAGGCCTTTATTAGTGCTAATTATTAAAGTTTTTTTAATTTTTATTTTTATTATTTTTTATAGGATACTTATTTTTTTTAAACCCCTAAATAACTTAATTAAAAACTAGCTAATTTTATAGTTTCTGCTAGTAAACCAGCAGCTAAGGTATTATTTATAATAGTAAAAGTAAAGACTAAAGTAGTTAAAATAATTAAATATAATTTAGTTATACCTAATATGCTTGGATACATGGTTAAAACGCGGCTATTTACCTTTAAAAATGCTAGTTAGCTTAACAGGAATTATAATAGGGTCTTTTAGGTTTTAGTAGTCTATTTTTTTACTTACTATCACGGGCTTTAATAATATCTTTTTAAATATTAAATTTAAAATTAAAAATATTTAGGAAATCCGCCACCATGGTGCGGTGTGTTAGTTTATTAATTTTTTAATATAACATGCTATTTAACTTACTCCAAGCCAGGGTTAATTAATTAAATATATTACTAATATTTATTAATTTTATATTTTTTAAAAACTCTTATATAAAAAAGCAAGGGGTTTTTCTAGCTTAAATATTAGTAAAACTATAGCTTATTTTTTAAAAATAAGTTATTACCTTAACTAATTAAAGTTTAAAGTACTTAATAAGCTTAGTAACCTATTCTTATTTTAAAAAAAAGTTATATAGCTCTTATTTATCCACGCGGGATAGTTTAATAGTATATTATTTTAAAGTAACGCCTTTTAAATAGCTATAAATATTAATTTTTATTACCACTTTTCCCTTAAAAATTACTATATTAAAAATATAGTTAGTAAAAGTATATATATTTTTATAAAAAGTCTTTAACCCGCGCTTCTTTATTAATAAATTTTTGTTATTAACTTTATTAGGCTAGAAGTAACTAACATCCTTTATTTTTTAATAGTATTTTTTTAATATAACTTTAGCAGGCTAAGGCTCTTCCTCCTAAGGAACTAGTCTTAGTTTATTAACTAGTAAAATAAATCCACCTTTTTTATATTCGCGCCCTTTTTTTATATTTCTCTAGTTTTAGTAAAAAGGATTTAGGGGTTTTAGTTTTAAATCTTAATTTTAAGGTACTTGGGGATAAGCTTTTAGCCTTTTAAAATAGGGTTTTAAGTATTAAATTAAACTAGGGATTTTATATGTATTTTTAAGGTTTTATTTATATATATTTTTTAATTCCTGCATCTTGTTAGTTTAATTATTTTTTTAGAAATTTTTAAAGTTTTTTTTTAAAGATTTTTTAAAGGCGGCTTGCCTGTTATTAATAATTTTTAAGTAGCTATTTAATTCTTACTATAAAATTAATTTAAAATCTTTATTTTATTAGAGACCCGGATTAAGAGGTTGTTAATTAGGTTATTAAAGACCGGGATTAAAAGGTTGGTGATTCGCCTGTTGTAGGCCGGAGTTAAGAGGCTGTTAAGGAGGTTACTAAGGGTCTAAATCCAAGCAGGAATTCATATTACGGACTTAAGGACTAGGGCCGTTAATATTAATATTAATTACACTATCTTTCTTTATAATTAGTAAAATAAAAAAACGCCTAGGCTTAATAATAGGCTCTATAAAACGCGTAGGTTTAGTAATTAGCTTTGCTACTACTTATTTTAAATAATACTATAAATAGTAGCTAGTAATTAGTTAAGTTTATTAGCTTACTAATTTATAAGCTACTAAAGTGTTTAGCTATTACCTAGTAAGCCTGGTTAAAAATATAAATAAGCTAGTAGTTTATTAAGGGGCAAACAAGCCAGGCTAAAAAGTAATAATTAAAAAAGTAAATAAACTTATAAATAGTTTAGAAAATAAAGGGATATTTATAATAAAAAAAAATTAAATACCTTAATAATTTTTAAAAATATTTATTAATAGCTAAGTTAAATAGCTAGCTAGTATTACTAATAAATAGTTATAAGGTTATTAAATTATTATTTTTAACTATAATAGTTTATTCCTACCTTATTAATTCTAAACTAAAGGTTAGTTTTAAAATAGTAATATTATTAGTTTATATTAAAAAACTTGCACGTGTTTAGCCTAAAGGTTACTTTAATTTTAGTAAGAATAAATTAATAGGTATAAAATATATAATTTTTTAAGCCTTTTATTTACTAGTTTGCGTATCTCCCATCCTTTAGCTAAAAAATAATAGGTTTTTTATAACTTAATAAAGTACTAACTAATTAATATCCCATGCTAGTAGGTAAGCATATTAAATAAAAAATAGTATAGCCATGTGGTGCACTATAAAGTTAATAAAAAATATTATTTTTTAGTTAAATTTTTTTGTGTACTATTACCTAACCTACTAAAAGATTTTTAACTAATATATTAATATTATTAAGATATTATCCTAATTTATTTAGGCCCCCTTTATGTTATCCAGGATTATTAACTATTATTTAAAAAGTAAAAAAAACAAGTTTGCTTAAAGGTGTTTGTTAAGAACTAAAAAAATAAGTTATAAAAAGAGAGGGAATTAAAAAAGTAAATTTTATTAACTTTATTAGTTAGTTAAAAAAAAAAGGGGTTTTTAAAAAAAAAAATAATTATTAGCTAATTAATATATAGGTAGTTTTTAAAAGCTCGGGAGTTTAGTTAATCTTAATAAAAAATAACTAAATAAATAAGTAAATAATAAAGTAAATTAAATAAAGAATAATAGTAAAAAATTAAAAAAAAAAGATTTACTAGGCTTTTTAAACACTAAGAATTTCTTGGTTAGCATCTGCTGGCCTAACCTTAATTAGCGTGCCTAATTAAGTTATTAAGTTTACTTAATTAATTATGTCCTTGGACATGCTACCATTATTATTAGGAAATGCTTTAAAAAAGGATTTATTAATTTATTAATGATTCGTAAAAGACTAGCTACGTTTAATAAAGGAAAGGGTGTCAGGGCGGTGCCCGACGGCAGTATTGGTCTGCCGTCGGTGGCCGACGTTGACAGTGGATTTGCGCTTTAGCCTTAAATTAACTATAATATAAAGTAGTTTTTTTATTAATATACTAAACTAGTTACAGTATTTAGTCCGCGGCTATTTTAATTTCTTGCTTTTTTAAAAATTAAACTAAAAGAAAATTTGCACTAGCCTTAGTATTTAGTAAAGTTTTAAATTATTTATTTAAATTATTTTTTTAAACTTGTAGATTTACTAAAATAAAAAATATAATAGGTTTATTTATACTAGTTAAAGTTAATAGCTTAAGGCCTGGTAATTACTATTTAGTTTTTAATTTTTTATTTACTTTTATTTTAGTTAAGTAATTTTTTATAAAATGCCCTTCCGCGCCGCACGTATAATAATAATTTTTTTTTTATTTATTTTTTTTTTAGGTAAGAGCTAACACTTAGCTTGCGCTAGCTTTTACCTGCTAGTTTTATTTTTAAAGTTATAATAATTTTTTAACCTTGCTTTTTTAATAATAGTCCTAATAAATTTTAGTTTTTTTTATTTACTAAAATACCTTTATTTTAGCTTTAGTTAGTACCTTTTACTAAATTTTTGTTTTTTATAACAAGAGGGTTTTTATTATTTTTTTTAGCTATTATTTTTAGGCGCTTTTTACTTTTCGCGTGCTAAAATTAACTTATATTAACTTATTTTTATATTAATACCTTTAAAAATAATTAAAAAATTTTACAGGCGTGCTATATACTACTAATATAGCTTATTTAATATATAAATATAAATAATAGCCTTTTTAGTAATGCCCTGGAGGGGGTTAAAAACTATTTTTTAAAATTTTACTAACTATACCTTTAGTAGTTAGCTATTTTATTAATTATTTATAAAATACTTTATTTTTTAACTAGCTTAATCTTTTTTTAGGTTAACTTATTAACGCATAAACTTTTTAAATATTATTTATATAAATAGCTTAATAAGCTTTTTTTACTTTACATGCTACTTATATTATATATTTTTTTTAACTTTATTTATTAAATAAATAACTTTACTTATTTTAGTGTTATACTATATAGGGGCTTTATTAAATATATTTTTAAAATTATTAAAAAATATTTTTAATTTTATTAAATTCTTGCTATTAAAAATCTTAATATTTAAAGGCTTTAGTTTTTTAGGCTTAGGCTTATTTTATAATAATTATTATATTAATACCTTAATAACCTTATTTTTAGTAAATATTTAAGGTTATTTATACACTTGGTTTTAGTTAGGCAGTGTTTTACCTATAATATTATTATTATTATTTAAGCTTAATAAGTTAAATAACTTTTTAAAATTTCCGGTGGGTAAAGGTGGCCTATCTAGCTATTAATACTTTTTAATTTACTAAGTTATTTACTTACCCTTATTAAGCTTTAGTTTTAATAACATGTTTTATTATAATATTATAATAAATAGCCTAGCCACAGGCGTTCCTAAGGTAGTATTTTTAATTAAAATAATATTTATTATAATATATTTAGGGTTAATATACTATATAGGATTTTTAAAAAGGTAAAATAGTAAAAAAAATTTTTAAGTCTTATTTATTAAAGGGGATAAGTTATTTAGTTTATAGTTTAAGTTATTAATCTTAATAACAAGGGTATTATTATATATTAATAATATAAGTTTAGGTAAAAATAATAGTCCTAAGCTTTTTTATACTTAAGTTTATATTTTAAAAATTTTAACTAAAATAGCTTTAGTCCGCCTTTATTTATTTAAGGATTTAATTTAAAATATTATATTAATAATATTTAAAAATTAATAAAAAAAGTAATTTTAATTATAAGGGCGCCCTAGCACCTAAATATTTTTTACTAATAATAATAAAGCTTAGTAAAATATTTTTAATTAATAAAAATAAAGTATTTAAAACCTTAATAAATTTAACTAAAAAAATTACTTAAAAAACTAAATATATTATAGCTTTTAGCTTTTTTATATAGGCCTTGCTTAAAGGCCTAAGGCCTTTAAGTAATTTTTTAAGTTATTTTTATTTAAAAAATAAATAGTATTTAAATATTTTTATATCCACGCCCTTTATAACTACTTTTTAATTATTAGGATAATTTAATATAAGGCATGCTTTTATTTTATTACTTAAATAACGCCTAAAACCCAAGGTTCTTAAGCTAAGGTTTTTAGTTAAAGCTAATATTATATTAAACCTAATATTATATTAAATTTAACACTATATTAAGTCTTGTATAGTAATTTATAGTAATAAGGTTTACTAAGCTAAATAAGTGCCTAAGACATCCCGCACGGGTAATATTAATACTTCGCGGTGGCGTGACCTAGGTGCCTCAGGCATTGCTTAATAGCGTGACCCGGATCAATGTCGGCCCTGACAGCTATTTAAAGCTTAAAGCTTTATTATAAAAACTAAGTATAAAGTAAAATAAAATATACAGGCCTAATAACACTAATATATAATTAATATTACTAAAATAAATAATATAATACTTAAAAAGTATAAAAAGGGTAAATATAGGGTATTTTAACCCTAAAAATATAATTAAATAATTAAAAAGTAATAAGAATATAATAAAAAGGTATATACTTATAGCAGGTATTTTTAATTAAATTATAAAAAAAACTTAAAAAAAAAATTACAAAAATAATTTAGTATTAAAACTAAAATATTATGCCTAGTTACTACAAGCAGCAATATTATATTTAAATTTAAAAGTAAAATAAGGTAATTAAATTAATTTTTTATACCTAACTTTAAATATAAATTATATATAAATTATAATACTTTATAAACTTAAAAATAGCTTATTTTATAGCGCTTAACAAGATTTATAATTTAAATTATATTTTATAAAGTATAAATATAAATTTATAAATTATAAGGGCGCGATTACTTAAAAAAAGTATTATTATTATTATTATAGTATTATAACTATATAATATTATAATAATATAATTTAGTGGCCTAAGGCCGCTAGGTAAAAAAACTTTAATATTAAACTAGCCGCGTGTTAAGGTAGCGGCTAGTTATATAATATATAAAATACTAAGTTTAACTTAAAACTTTAACTTAAAAAATTAGTAATTAGTTCCTACTATAAATACACAACGCCTTTCCTATTATAGTAATTCATGTTTTCCTAAGCTTACCGCAGTATACAAACGCGACTTATAATACTAAATAATTTAAAAAGATTTTTTATAATTACTAGCCTATTAATTTTACTAAAATTACTACCTTATAATAGCACTAAGCCACTATCTAGCTATAAATTATATTAAATTTTTATACTAGTATAAAGGCATGTATATTAATATAGCTTTATTAATATAGCCTAAATTACTATACATACATAAATTTATAAGGCTATTTTTATAACACATGCTAGGTAAAAACCTTTACAAGGCTATAAATATATAAAATATATTAATATTTTTATAAAAAAATTATTTAATTATCTTGCTTTTATAAAATGTATTTTAGGGGCATTAGCTAAAAATATAATAATTATTTATATTACTTATGTTTTTACTTTTTTATATAGGACTTAAACTAGTACTAAATAGCTATTAACTTAAGAACTATAAATAGTTACTTAATATTACCTTTAAAGCTTTTTAGCCTATAAAACATTTAATTTTACTTTTTATACACAAGAAGGCACATGTGTTTAATTAGTAATTTATAAAAAATTTTAGTAGTTATAAAAGGGGGTTAGTAATTATAGTTAGTTTATAGGTAGTAATATTATTAGTTAGTTTTTTTTTAGGCTCTGCAAAAGTTATTTTTTATTTTTTTTTTATTTTTAAAAACCAGGTTTTATTTTTTTTATTATATATTTTTTATATACTTATAAGTGCCTTAGCCCGCGAACTAGTTTTTTTATTATTTTATTATACCCTAATTATTTTATATAAAGCTACTTAGGGTTTTTTATCCCTAGCCCTAATATTACTTTTATATAATACTTAACCTAATTTTTATTTACAAATCTTGCTTTATATTACTTATAAGTATTTATTTTTTTATTTTTTTATATTCGCGGAGTATAAACATATAAAAAATATTATATATATAAAAACCTAGTAATAAAGCCACGTGATAAGTATTTTACCTTATTTACTTAATTATTTTATATAGGCTAGCTTGTAGCTAGTCCAACTTTTAGTTTATATTTATTTATAATTAATTAATATTACTAACCTAAAGATAGTTACCTTTTATAAAGGTTTTTTTTACCTTTTTTTTTATTAAAGTGTTTTGCCTGCGCTACTTAAATATTTTTAATACTTTTTTATATAATATCCTAAATTTTTTATAAATGCTTTGCTTAATTTAATACCTTATAAAATATTTTATTTTTAGTTTTAAGTTAAGTACTATAACTCTAGGGTTTATCTTATACACTATATAAAATAATATATTATAAATAAATACTTATTATAAATTATTCTAAGTAAACTTTATAAAAAATAAATAGTTAATTTAATTATTTTACAAGAAGTTAATATATCCTTGTAAAAACTATTTTAAAATATTATTTAAGTATTTTATTTAATTATTTATTTATAAATAGTATGTTATACTTATTAAGTGCTTAACTAAAATATTATATATAAAGTTTAACTAAAACCCCTTTATAAACATGCTTTTATAATTTATTATAATATTCGCGGGAATTTTATATAAGTAAAATATTTTATAAATTACTAGGTAAGCTAGCTCGTGACCCTTAATTAACTTTTTAATTAAAATAAAGTAAGTTATTTTACTTATTTTATTTATAACTACTAACATGGTATTATACATCTTTTATAAGCTATTAAAGTTTTTAGTCTTAATACTCGCGGGTAAGTTTATAATAAAGTTTATGCTAATTTATTTTTAAGGCTTTATAAGTACTAGCAAAAGCTAAAGTAAGCCTTATTACTTATTATATAATACCCGCGAACCTTAATAAATTTTATATATCTTATAGTATTTTTTATAAAATCCTATATTTTTAGCTAAAAAAACCTTTATTATACTAGTTTTAATATTTTTTTTATAAAGTGCCTTGTAAACAGGTTATTATATAGTTTTACTAAAATCTTTATTTATAACTAATAATAATTAGGAATATATAACCATAAGAGGTTATATAAAAGGCTATTATTTATATATTATTACTTTTATAGCTATAAAGTACTTTTCCACGCACTAGGATTTTTTAACTTAAATTTATATTTATAAATAATACTTATAACTTTTTTTATAAAGGGGTCTTATTTTAAAAGCACTAGTAAGCTTTTTATAATTTTTTGTAAGGGATTTATATAAAATAAACCTTTTTTTTATATAGCCTTTTTACCTTTTTATAAAGCACCTTTATTTTAAATAAAGTATTATAGTTTATAATCTTAATAAATACTAGTTATATATAGCTTCACTATTTATTACCTACTTTAACCTAGTAACTCTTTTTTATCCCTTTATTTTTAATAACAGTAATAATAAATCCTTTACTTATAATTTTAAGTAATAAATTTTTAACTTTATTATTATTACTTAGGTCTTTTTATATAGCATATACTTTAGTGCTTTTAATACTTATAAATTTATTATTATAAGCACCTTGCATATTTATAATACCTAATTATTAAAATAGCTTTTTTTTACTTACTCCGCCTAACCTTTCTTATTTTTTTATATTAACTATTTTATATATAATTAATTTTTTGTAAGGGTCCATTCACAGGGTTTAATTTACTTATATAATAAATAATTTAAAACCAAAACCTAGCTAAAAACTAAGCCTAATAAATTTATATTTATAAAAGTATTTTTATAAATAACTAAAATATTACTAGCGCCTTATAATTTATAATTATTTTAACCTTTTATAATATATTTTAAAAATAATGCCTTTATTTATAAAAAAATTTTATAATAGCCAGGAGCTTTTACTTACTAGTAATATAATTATACTTTACTAAAATAAGCTTTTATAAAAAAAAAGCCACAGGCTTTTATATTTTTTTAAAATATAACTAGGTTAATATACTATAAAAATTATTTTTAAAGGTATTTATTTTTACTTATATAGCTAACTTTTTTATAAAATAATTTAAATATACTATTTTTTAAATTTTTTTTTAAAAAAGTTCACCGTGTTACAAGCTTTTAGTATTATAATTAATATTTTATTTTTAGTTATTCTCGCGGGATTATTTTTTAGTTTTTTAAAAAAATTTATAAAAACTACTATTACTACCGCGTAGGCATAAATAAACCTGTAATATTAATTAATAAAGCCTAAAAATATAAGAATATTATGTATTATTTTTAGTATTAGCCACTTTTAAATTATAGCCATATATAATTCCTTTATTTTAATTTTATTAGGTATCATAATATACCCTAGAAAGTTAATTCTTTATATTATAAATATATACTTACTTTACTTATAATATAGGCCTGCCTTATAAAGCCTTTTTAATATTTTATAAATATATTTTTTATAACTTTTTATGTCCTATAAAAATATAATAATATTATTAATATATACTATAACTATAATATTTAATAAATTATAAAACACTTAATTTATAAAGCCCTAGAATATTACAGGCATATTAATAAGCCTAAATAATATTATTAAGTACTTAAACAGCCTGTACTTTGTATAAAACACTGTTTTTTATTTATTTTTAGCTATAATATAAATATAGTTATATATATTATAAAAATCTAATTATATACCAATTTTAGTACTACTTAGCCTTGTAATTATCTTATTAATTAAAAGCAGGAAATATTAATTTTTATAAATATAATATTTAGCCCGCGGAAGTCCACGCATATATAAACTTTATTATTTTTTTTAAGTATATATAGTAAAGGCGCCCCTATAAAAAACTTTAATAATTAAATTTAACCCTTTATAAATATTATTTATATATACTTATAAATAGCTACTATTTCCTATGGGAAGTGATAATATAAAAGTTTAAATAATAATTTTTTATTATTTTTAACCTTAATCTTTAAGTTAACCCCTTTATAATAAGGTGGGAGCTATTATAACTTTTTTTTTAAAAATATTTTTATAAAATCCCTGTACTAGTTAGGTAATTCCTTACCTAATATAATTTATTTAATTTTTATTATATTAATTTAAAAAGTTTTAATTTATTTTTTATATATACCCTTAGCAAACTTGTTCGCGGAGACCCTTTTTATATAATAATCTTATTTTATAAAGGTTAATTTTTTTATAGCCTAAACTATTTATAAATTATAAATTTTTAGTTATAATATACTTAATATTACTTACTTTATATTTAGTAATATTACTACAAGCACCCGGAACTTTTTTTAAGTTTTATATAAATCTTAAAGGTGTATATTTACCTTTATAATACCTTTATTTTATACACGCCTGTTATTAATAGCTTGTATAAAAATCTAGCATAATAAAATCTTTTATTTTACTTATTTTATAAAAAGCAAAAAAATTATATTTATAATACTTTTATAATTTATAAGGGCCTTATAATTTATAGCTATTTTACTAGGTAATAAAATTTTTATAAATAAAAATAATTATTTTATAATAACCTAATTTATATTTAATTAAAGTTATTTATTAATAATAGCTATTACTACTGCGAGGTTCTTATATTACTTTTTATTTTTTATTTTTTTTACCTTTTTTATAAGCTTTAGGCATTTTAGCTTAATATACTTAATTTTTTTATAATAATAATATTAAGGCTCTTATTTTTACTTTTTTTTTTATAAAGATAGGCTTTTTTATTTTATAATTACCTATTTTTTGCAAAGACCCCTTATACTTATTTTATAAAAAATTAATTTTTATAAATTTTAACTTAATGTTTGGTGCACCTTATAAAAGGGAAAGGTTTAGTTAAAATTTAATAATTAAAAAAACTAGTTTTATAAGTATTTTTAAAAAATATAGCTATTCGCGGACCTTTTATTTTATTATAAAAAATAAAATTTAAAAAATATTTATAAAAAAATTATGTTTATTTTACCCCCTTAATTACCTAATTTTAATTATTACTTTTTTTATTATTACAGGTACGCGTAGTTTAACTTTTTTTTATTAAAAGTTATATATAATACCTTGCTTTATGCTATATATAGTTAATTTATAAAATTTTTTAGTTATTTAAAAAAAAATTATAAAGGGTATTTTAAATTAAATATTTTAGGATTTTTATTTTTATAGCTTATTATCCCTATAAAACTAAATTTAAATAAAGTATTATAAACTTTAATACCTTTTTTTTATAAAAAGCTATTTACTTTTTTAAATATATTTACCTTTTTTATAAAGGCATAGTAGTTACTATAAGTAGTAATTTTATATTACTTTTTTTACTAGGCAGCCGCGAGATAAGCAGTTTTTTTTATAAAAAAAAAATAAAATTACTTATAAAACTTATTAATAAATTACTTTTTTAAAAGCTTTTTATAAATCTTATAAATAAGCTATTTTACCTTTTTAGCCTTTTTAATATATATAACTTACAGGCGTAGCTTGTTTAGGCTAAGTTTTTTAAGTAAATAAATATTTTTTTTAATTATTTATAAATAATTTTAGCTATTATTTTTTTTAATAAAAATATATTAAAATTTAAATTACTATTTTTTAAATTTTTTTTTATAATTATAAATAGGTTTACTTATAAAAAATAAATAGGTTTTTTCCTAAATAATCTTATAAAAGGTTATTTTTAATTATTATAAAAATACTTAAATAACTTATAATATTAGTATAAGCTACCCCTAATAAACTAAATATATTAATAAGTATTAAAATTATAAGGTCCTTGGCCTTTAAAATTTATAAATAATATAATAAAATATAATATACTTAAAAAAAGGTTTATAAATAGTAATTTTAAAAAAAATAAAAATATTAAAATTAATACTAAAATTTAAATCTCTGGCCTCGCGGAGGCAAATTTTCTTAGTATATATTAAGTTAATACCTAAAGGCTAACTTAGTTATCCGCAAGTAAAACTATCCGCGGATATTTTTAAGTCTTGTAAAAGGGCTATATATAGTATAATAGGCCTTACATTATTATTATTAAAAACTAAAGCTAGCTTTTAAATTTATATTATTATTAAATAAATATTTTTAGCCCAGGGGCCAGCCCCTTTACCTTTTAATTTCAAATAATTTATTATAAGGGTTACTACATGTAGCTATATATTATATTAACTATAAAATTATTTAAAATACTAAGTACTTACGCGGGAGCCTAAAGGCTATAAGTAAGTAAATTAAATAAGTAAATAAGTATAGGCCTATATTAAAACCTAGGCTTTTATAAAAAAACCTTTAAAATTATAACTTTATATAGTTATTACTTTTTTAATAATATATTTAAAAAATAAAGTATAAATAAGTACTGCTTATAGTACCTTAGGTTATAAATAACCTTTTTAATATTATATTTTATATTTAGTTAGCTTACTTTAGTTTTAACCTAAAAAATAATAATTATAATTAAACTAAATTTTATAACTACCCCCTTATATTATAATATATTAAAATATTTAAACCATGCCCGGTATGGTACTATATATATATAAAATTTTTAAAAACCTTAGCTTTTTTAATATTACTTAATAAGCTAACCCAGGAGTATTATAGGTAATATAAAAAAATATAAAAATTAAAAATAAAAGGCTATTAAAATATTAGGACTAATTAATATAATTATTTTTAATATTACTTAAAAGGTATATTTATAAAGGGCTTTTTAATATTACTTAATAAGCTAACCTTAATAAAACCACGGGTAACATAAAAATATATAAAAATATTAAATATTAAAGGTTAATAATATATAATTATTATTTAATATAAATACCTTTAATATTACTTAAAAAATTTATTAATAAAAAAACTACTTAAAATAATATACTAGGTGCAGGGATAAAAATATATAAAAAATAATAATAATAATTTAGTAATTAGGTATATTATTTTTAAATATAGTATTTTAATTATTTACTTTTATATTTTTACTAACCCCTTAATAATAGGAAATATAAGTATAAATATTTAAGTATATAAAAATTATTTTAGGGGGCCTAGTTTATATAAGGTAAAGGTAATAATAAAAAAATCTTATATAAACTAGGCCTGTAAATTTACTTATTTTAAACTTATAAAAATTAATTAAGACTAAATTTTAATTAAATATTAAATAATATTTAAAAAATATAAAATAATATTTAAAAAATATAAAATAATATTTAAAAAATATAAAATACTAATTTTAAGCCCCAAGGTACTATAATTAAAAAAGTTATATAAATATAAAGGGGGGATTAAAGTATTAATAAATATTAAGTATAATTAAACTTAAAAAACCACACGGGGTATATATACTAATTATATAAGTATTAAAATAAATATATATATTTAAAAGGTGTATAGAAAGAAGTGGTAAAAGCTAGTAAAATTAATATATTTTTTATTAAGATATAAAAAGGGGTAGTAAACTATAATAAAATAAAAAATTATATAACTATAAAAACAAAGCTAAGCATATATAATGGGTAATATATTTCACTAGAAATTAAAAAGGTGAAACACTTTTTTTCCTTGTTGGGAATTTATGAATTAATCCACTAGTTAATGACTAAGCAAGCCTGGGACGTCATCCCACCTCAGGGCGTCCTCGATACATGGATTCTTTCTCATCTGCATTTACGTACCTAGGTACCTAGCGAGCAACAATATCCATCATCTCTTGAACATCAAAATGCCAACCCCGCCAACTCTAGTCCTCATTCCAGGCTCCTGGCACAAGCCCGCCTGCTACGACCCCATCATCGCCCTTCTCCAAACCACCCACCACCTCCCTTACCTCGCCATCACCCTCCCCTCCACAACCGGCAACCCAGACGCAACATTCAAAGACGATATCGACGCCGCCACATCCGCGATTGCATCCCAGACCGCGCAGGGGAAGGACGTCGTCGTCATCGCCCACTCCTACGGCGGGATGGTCGGCAACAGCGCCATCAAGGACTTCACACGCCCGCGGCAAAGCCAGCCTCCAATCGCAGTCGCAGCTCCAGGAGAAGACGGGGACCAAGACAAAAGGCAAGGCTCCGTCATCGGCCTCATCCTCATCGCCTCAGGCTTCACCTTCACGGGCCTCTCCTTCATGGACCCGTTCCTGGGCCACCCGCCGCCCTTCTGGAGCGCAAACTGGGCCACCGGGTTCGCGGAGCTCGTGGACCCCCCGGGCCCCAAGGCGCTGTTCTACCATGACCTGCCGGACGCCGAGGCAGAGTACTGGGTGTCGCAGCTCACGCTGCAGTCGCTGAAGGCGCTGTTCGAGGGCGGCGAGTATGCGTATGCGGGGTGGAAGGACGTGCCCACGTGGTATCTGGGCACGGTGCTGGATCGGGGGCTGCCGGTTGTTGTGCAGCGGTTGGCGGTTGGGATGGCCAGGGCGATGGGGGGTGATGTGCAGCATCGGGAGGTGCGGAGTAGTCATTC
Organism: Aspergillus mulundensis; assembly: GCF_003369625.1. Taxonomy (NCBI): domain Eukaryota; kingdom Fungi; phylum Ascomycota; class Eurotiomycetes; order Eurotiales; family Aspergillaceae; genus Aspergillus; species Aspergillus mulundensis. The sequence continues at coordinate 490,300 of NW_020797893.1, read as the reverse complement.
GCCGTTTTTGAGTGTGAGGGAGGAGACGGTGGGTGTTGTTGTTGAGGCTGTTGAGGCGTTTACGGGGCTGGCCAACGTGAAACAGACGGAGGCTGAGGCTGAGGCCGACTCTGGGACTGTCAGCGCTGGGCCCAAGGGACGTAGTTATGAGGGTGACGGGGTAGTGGTACCAAGCCCGAGGTTATGGAGGCCGCTTACGTGGGTCAAGTTCGGGGTGCCGCTTGTGTTTGGGCGTTTGGTGGGAACGGGGATTGTGGCTTTCACTTGGGGGAGAAGGCTGTGGAGGTCGAGGTTTGGGTTGCGTAGTGTGTAACACTCGTGTTTCTTGTAGGATAAATCAAGTCTCCTCTCTCTAATGAGTGTACGCTAACAATGAATGGAATTAGAACCATGTTCTTGTTCCCCTTCCCAACCTTGGAATGCTTGGTAGGTGTGGATAGAGGCAGCAATGATGAAGAGAAGTATAAAGACAACGGCGGCGCCAGTTGAGAAGTTGTATTTGTACAGCTTGGATTCAGAAGTTGGTAGAGAAGAAAAGACAGATTAAAGGAAGTAAGGAATAAAGCAAAGGTGCCATAGGGTACAGTATCATTTAGGGCAGGGATTGCGCAGAGGGGACCTCGGAAAGGTTAATGAGTGGCAGGTTCAGTTTAGTATAAATGCAAATACTAATTCAACTGGCTCTTTCCAGGCATCAACATAGGAAAACAATTCTAGGGTCCACGGACACGGGATAATTGTGTATCAAAAAGAGTCCGTAGATATATCCATAGGCTAAAACCTAAAACCTGCACCGCACTGAAGCTGTTGCATGTCTACGAGGTAGCCAAGTATCATCAGTATTATCATTCATTCTAGACAATTCTGCTCCCCATGGCAAGGACCATGTTTATCCTTGACGCTGGAACTATCGTAGACTCCAAGATTTTACTGTGCCAGATGGGCGTTCTAAGTATTAAAATCAATGCAGGTACCTACCGTACCTATGATTGGCATGTATTCTATCAAAGGAAGAGGCGCAGAATGATACCAGTGAGGGCAGTGTCAGCCTAGGTTAGGTAAACCTGTTTTATTCCTTTTAATCTATTTACTGCTGATGTCATACGATAAGCGTTGCATTAGGCTGGAGCTTCAAATGGAGTATATAATAGGTAACACTCGCTCAGGATACCCCTCTTTCCATCGGTGCTCTCAAAAAGGCGGGCGTGTCAAAGATTCTATGGTTTCACGATGGCCACAGAGCCAGGCCAGATCCGCCCAGTCCCCAACTCAACAACCCCCTACTGGCGCAGCGACCCCCACCGTCTCGACGAACACCGCTCCACAGCGCACCTTCCCCAAGAAGCAGACATCGTGATTATCGGAACCGGCATCGCCGGCGTCTCCACAGCATACCACCTCGTCGGCTCCAACAAAAACAACGGGGAGACGTCCCAACGCGGACCCTCCATCCTCCTCCTCGAAGCACGACAGGTCTGCTCGGGCGCGACCGGCCGCAACGGCGGGCACATCAAGAAGCTCCCGTCGACGATAATCGACCTGATTGACAAGAATGGTCTCGCTGCCGCGGAGGAAATCGTCCAGTTCGTGCGGGCGAATATCTACGGCGTCAAGCGCGTTATTGAGGACGAAGGGATCCAGGCTGAGGCGGAGTTGAGGCGGAGCTTTGATGTCTCGCTTCAGGAGGGCGATGCAGAGAGTGTGAAGAGGAATTTTCACGAGCAGTTGCGGTCGGGGTTCCCACTTACGGAGGATGTTGGATATGTTGGCGAGGAGTTTGCGGAGCGCGTAAGCCTGTCTTGTTCGCCTTGATACCTGGTGTATAGGTGGATGCTAATATTGATGCCAGATAACGTCCATCCACGGCGCAAAAGCAGCTCTCAGTACACCCGTCCTATCACTGTGGCCGTACAAGTTCGTGACGCAGCTCCTCGAGCGAACCCTAAATAAGGGCAATGTGAACCTGCAAACGAACACACCCGTAACAAGCATCGAAACCCACATCAACGGCAACGACCAGAACCAACAGATTTATACCATCAAGACCGACCGCGGCAGCATCAAAACGCCAACAATCATCCTCGCAACAAACGGATACACCGCCGGCCTCCTCCCGCAATACCGGTCCATCATCACGCCCGCCAAAGCCACGGCCTCGCACATCACGGTTCCAGAAGGCAAGTCCGCGCCTGCGCCGTCTCTTTCGAATACATACAACATCCGCTACGCACCCAATCGGGTGGACTACCTCAACCCGCGACCCGACGGAGGTATCGTCGTCGGCGGCGGGCAATGGACATACCGCGAGAACCGCGCGCTTTGGTGGGATGTCTACGATGACTCGACGCTGATTGAGCCGGCGAGACATTACTTTGACGAACTGATGCAGCGCGTTTTCAGGGGTTGGGAGGATTCCGGTGCGGAGACGGAGAGTGTATGGACGGGGAGTAAGTGACTGTCTTGATACCAGTTGGCTCAAGGACGATGTAGAGCGCTAACCATGTATTGCATTGCAGTCCAAGGAATCACGCCAGACGGACAACCGCACATCGGCAAGGTCCCTGGTAGCTCGGGGCTGTATATCCTGGCAGGATATAACGGGGGAGGCATGGCGTATGCGTTTGAGGCCGCCCGTGGTGTAGCGCGGATGGTGAGAGATGAGATTTGCTTTGAAGAGACGGGGATACCAAAGTGCATGAAGACGACGGAGGCCCGGATCGCACGATAGGGCTTGCTCGGTTTTTGGACTTAGATAAGTATCGATTTTTGAGCCTACCTCGACGCCTCGTGGGTAATTTTGCTATCGCCTGACTGGCTATGGGTTTTAGCTTTCTGAGAGCTGTCTGACCGGCCGAACCTGGATTCTACTCGTCGAATTCTATAGTTCCTATCTGAGACGACCCATTCCTTGATTTGACCGAGCAAAGGGAGTTAGTTCGGCACTTGAGTATATAGGGTATGTTTCTATGCATCTACATTGGGTGTAGCAAACCGACCGAGTGTCCGACCAGCTTATCAGCGACTATTAGTCCTAGGAATCTAACATTCGAACTCGTAAATGAGATGGAGCCTGTCAGATTGCTGTTTCCCGATACAGTGGTACTGTGGTACTTAGTACTATGTCAAGTATAGAGTGGAGCCTCGGGAATGTTGCGGCGGGAGGGTCCGCCGGGCCGGAACTCAATCCCGTCGTTCTTTTCCCTTCCATTGTTTGCTTGGAAGGCTCGCAGAATTTGTCATCTACAGCGGGGATGATGGCAATTCATCAACCCACAGTGCGCTTAGCACATCTCCGGACAGACAACCAGAAACAATGGTGCCAACCAGGTACCTGATTAGGCAGCTATCCTCTACGGCCTAGCCGATGTCGTCACCTGCAGAGCAGCGCTTGGATCCTTGTTTAGTCTCGAGGAGACGAGATACGGAAAGAGTGCTGGAGGAGGACGGAGCCAGCAGGAAGAAGAGGTGCGTGGAAGTGGTGTGATCCATGCCCGTCCCTACCACCCTACCAGGACATGGGATGTATTAGGTGAGCTGGTGATGACGGACCAGCTGGGCAAGAAAGGATGGTGAGGTTGGAAGATGACGGAACCAGCAGAGGAAGAAGAGAAAGTGTGGATGCGGAATGATATGAATGTGAGCCGGTGATGACGGACCAGCTGGAGGAGGAGAAGGATTAGGTGAGCTTAGTGATGACGGACCTGCTAGGCAAGGACGGAAGAGGTAGCTGGAGGATGACGGAACCAGCAGAGGAAGAAGAGAAGGTGTGGATGCGGAAGGATATGAAGGAGATGAGTTAGGTGAGCCGGTGATGACGGACCAGCTGGGCAAGGACAGGGTGATGAATTAGGTGAGCTTAGTGATGACGGACCTGCTAGACAAGGACGGAAGAGGTAGCTGGAAGATGACGGAGCCAGCAGAGGAAGAAGAGAAGGTATGGAAGCGGAAGGATATGCAAGGGAGATGAATTAGGTAAGCTTAGTGATGAGACGCACCTGCTGAGCAAGGATGGAAGAGGTAGCTGGAAGATGACGGAGCCAGCAGAGGAAGAAGAGAGTTATAGAAGCGGAAGGATATGAACAAGGGAGATGAATTAGGTGAGCTTAGTGATGAGACGCACCT